>NC_083716.1:91880351-91907851 GCF_028564815.1 Eubalaena glacialis
GGGCTTTTTCCGGAGGGAGCTGTGGAGAGACACACGGGCAGACAGGGGGCTGCGGCGCGGCTGGGCTCCGGTGGGGGCGGCCAAGTGCAGGTCGAGGGCCTCGCGGGCCGCACAGACGGCACCCCGGCCTGCGGCGGAGTCTGGGTCCGGGCCAGCCACCACGGGAGCGGCTGGGGTGGCGGCTGCCTTCCAGGGCCGCATTCTGGCCGCATGTCCAGCCAGCTCGGCGGGGAGCGATCCCTCCGGCGCGCTGTGTTGGGAGGGACGTGAGGAGGTGAGGCCTGCAGCGGTGCTCAGCGGGGGCGGAGGCGGCCTCGGCCGCGGGCCACTAAATGTCAAGGCGGAGCGGGAGGCAAAAAAGCCTACAGCACTCGGTATTCCCATGTGGTCTCCCATCCAGGTACGAAACAGGCCAGACCCTGATTAGCTTCCGAGATCAGACGAGGTGTGGTGCGTTCAGGGAGGTGTGGCCGTAGAATGCAGCGGGGGCCACGGTGTGCCTCTTGAGGCTTAGCTTCGCTGGTGCTGGCGACTTACCGCCAGCCCGGCAGCCAACCCTCTCCGGCGCGGCCCTGCCGTCCGCCCAGGCAAGCGACAGGAGGCCTCGAGGGCCCGGGGGTGGTGGAGTTGTGGGCGACTTCGCAGCTCAGGTCAGGCGGGACCCTCCAGGCCTGTAGGCGCTTGGCCCTCCGCCCCAGAGCCGCTCAACGCTCACAGGACTTGGCCCCGGAGGCTTAAGGGCCTGTGGCCCTCGGTCCCTTGTGCATTCCCCACCCTGTCAATCCACACAGTGCTAGGCGCAGCCCAGCCACGGCCTGGCCGGCCCGCCTGCCCAACGGCAGTTGGCCCGAAGCCACTGGGAGCCACCATTGAGCCGGCACGGCCCCTTAGACACAGCAACGCCACCCTTGCCCCCACGCCAACTGCCGAGCAAAGTTCCCGGCGCCTGGTGTCTAGCCAGCCCAGCGAACCGGTCCCAGCCCACGACCCCGCTCCCACTCTCGGCCGTGGCGAAGTGGCAAAGGGTGGGCTTTTTCCGGAGGGAGCTGTGGAGAGACACACGGGCAGACAGGGGGCTGCGGCGCGGCTGGGCTCCGGTGGGGGCGGCCAAGTGCAGGTCGAGGGCTTCGTGGGCCGCACGGACGGCACCCCGGCCTGCGGCGGAGTCTGGGTCCGGGCCAGCCACCACGGGAGCGGCTGGGGTGGCGGCTGCCTTCCAGGGCCGCCTTCTGGCCGCCTGGCCGGCCAGGCCGGCGCGGAGCGCCCCCTCTGGCGCGCTGTGGTGGGAGGGGCCGGAGGAGGTGGGGCCTGCAGCGCTGCCCGGCGGGGGCGGGGGCGGGGGCGGAGGCAGCGGCCTCGGCCTCGGCCTCGGCCTCGGCCTAGGCCGCGGGCGACTAAAGGAGAAGGCGGAGCGGGAGGCAAAAAGCCTACAGCACCCGGTATTCCCAGGCGGTCTCCCATCCAAGTACTAACCAGGCCCGACCCTGCTTAGCTTCCGAGATCAGACGAGATCGGGCGCGTTCAGGGTGGTATGGCCGTAGACGTTAAGAGGGGCCCGCGGAGTGCCTCTTGAGGCCCAGCTTCGCTGGCGCTTGCGCCTCCCCGCCAGCCCGGCGGCCAGCCCGCCCCGGCAGGGCCCCGCCGCCCGCCCAGGCAGGGCAACGGCGGCCTCGGGTACCAGGGGGGTGGCGGAGGGTTCGGCGACCTCCCAGCCCAGGGCGGGCGGGACCCACCAAACCGTTCGGCGCTTGGCGCCCCGCCCCAGATCCCGCACGTCGCTCACAGGGACGTGGCCCCGGAGGCTTCAGGGCCCGGGGCCCGCGGTCCCTTGGGCCTCCCCTCTGCCCGCCCACGCGGCGCTAGGCGCAGCCCAGCCGCAGCCCGGGCCGGCCCTCCTGCCCGACGGCAGTCGGCCCTTAACCCACTGGGAGCCACCATTGAGTCGGCACGGCCCCTTAGCCCCAGCAAGGCCACCCTTGCCCCCACGCCACCCGCCGAGCACAGGACCCGGCGCCTTGTGGCCGGCCGGCCCGGAGCACCGGCCCCGGCCCCCGCCCCCGCTCCCGCCCCCGGCCGTGGCGAAACGGCGGAGGGGGGGCTTTTTCCGGAGGGAGCTGTGGAGAGACACACCGGCAGATAGGTGGCTGCGCCGGGGCTGGGCGCTGGTGGGGGCGGCCAGGTGCAGGTCAAGGGGCTCGCGGGCCGCACGGCCGGCACCCGGGCCTGAGGCGGAGTCTGGGTTCAGGCCAGCCACCCCGGGAGCGGCTGGGATGCGGCTGCCTTCCAGGGCCGCCTTCTGGCCGCCTGGCCGGCCAGGCAGGCGGAGAGCGCCCCCTCTGGCGCGCTGTGGTGGGAGGGGCCGGAGGAGGTGGGGCCTGCAGCGGTGCCCGGCGGGGGCGGGGGCGGGGGCGGGGGCGGAGGCGGCGGGCGACTAAAGGAGAAGGCGGAGCGGGAGGCAAAAAGCCTACAGCACCCGGTATTCCCAGGCGGTCTCCCATCCAAGTACTAACCAGGCCCGACCCTGCTTAGCTTCCGAGATCAGACGAGATCGGGCGCGTTCAGGGTGGTATGGCCGTAGACGCAGGAGGGGCCCGCGCGGTGCCTCTTGAGGCCCAGCTTCGCTGGCGCCTGCGCCTTACCGCCATGCCGGCGGCCAGCCCTCTCCGGCAGGGCCCTGCCGCCCGCCCAGGCAGGCGACAGGAGGCCTCGGGGACCCGGGGGTGGCGGAGTGGTGGGCCACCTCGCAGCCCAGGGCGGGCGGGACGCTCCAGGCCCGTCGGCGCTTGGCGCCCCGCCGCAGATCCCGCTCGACGCTCACAGGGACGCGGCCCCGGAGGCTTCAGGGCCCGGCGGCCGCGGTCCCTTGGGCATCCCCCCCTGCCCGCCCACGCGGAGTTAGGCGCAGCCCGGCCACGGCCGGGCCGGCCCTCCGGCCGGGCAGCAGCTGGCCCGAAGCCACTGGGAGCCACCATGGAGTGGGCACGGCCCCTTAGCCCCAGCAAGGCCCCCCCTTGCCCCCACGCCGCCCGCCGAGCACAGGACCCCGGCCCTGGTGGCCGGCAGGCCCGGAGAAGCGGCCCCGGCCCCCGCCCCCGCTCCCGCCCCCGGCCGTGGCGAAACGGCGGAGGGGGGGCTTTTTCCGGAGGGAGCTGTGGAGAGACACACGGGCAGACAGGGGGCTGCGGCGCGGCTGGGCTCCGGTGGGGGCGGCCAAGTGCAGGTCGAGGGCCTCGCGGGCCGCACGGACGGCACCCCGGCCTGCGGCGGAGTCTGGGTCCGGGCCAGCCACCACGGGAGCGGCTGGGGTGGCGGCTGCCTTCCAGGGCCGCATTCTGGCCGCATGTCCAGCCAGCTCGGCGGGGAGCGATCCCTCCGGCGCGCTGTGTTGGGAGGGACGTGAGGAGGTGAGGCCTGCAGCGGTGCTCAGCGGGGGCGGAGGCGGCCTCGGCCGCGGGCCACTAAATGTCAAGGCGGAGCGGGAGGCAAAAAAGCCTACAGCACTCGGTATTCCCATGTGGTCTCCCATCCAGGTACGAAACAGGCCAGACCCTGATTAGCTTCCGAGATCAGACGAGGTGTGGTGCGTTCAGGGAGGTGTGGCCGTAGAATGCAGCGGGGGCCACGGTGTGCCTCTTGAGGCTTAGCTTCGCTGGTGCTGGCGACTTACCGCCAGCCCGGCAGCCAACCCTCTCCGGCGCGGCCCTGCCGTCCGCCCAGGCAAGCGACAGGAGGCCTCGAGGGCCCGGGGGTGGTGGAGTTGTGGGCGACTTCGCAGCTCAGGTCAGGCGGGACCCTCCAGGCCTGTAGGCGCTTGGCCCTCCGCCCCAGAGCCGCTCAACGCTCACAGGACTTGGCCCCGGAGGCTTAAGGGCCTGTGGCCCTCGGTCCCTTGTGCATTCCCCACCCTGTCAATCCACACAGTGCTAGGCGCAGCCCAGCCACGGCCTGGCCGGCCCGCCTGCCCAACGGCAGTTGGCCCGAAGCCACTGGGAGCCACCATTGAGCCGGCACGGCCCCTTAGACACAGCAACGCCACCCTTGCCCCCACGCCAACTGCCGAGCAAAGTTCCCGGCGCCTGGTGTCTAGCCAGCCCAGCGAACCGGTCCCAGCCCACGACCCCGCTCCCACTCTCGGCCGTGGCGAAGTGGCAAAGGGTGGGCTTTTTCCGGAGGGAGCTGTGGAGAGACACACGGGCAGACAGGGGGCTGCGGCGCGGCTGGGCTCCGGTGGGGGCGGCCAAGTGCAGGTCGAGGGCTTCGTGGGCCGCACGGACGGCACCCCGGCCTGCGGCGGAGTCTGGGTCCGGGCCAGCCACCACGGGAGCGGCTGGGGTGGCGGCTGCCTTCCAGGGCCGCCTTCTGGCCGCCTGGCCGGCCAGGCCGGCGCGGAGCGCCCCCTCTGGCGCGCTGTGGTGGGAGGGGCCGGAGGAGGTGGGGCCTGCAGCGCTGCCCGGCGGGGGCGGGGGCGGGGGCGGAGGCAGCGGCCTCGGCCTCGGCCTCGGCCTCGGCCTAGGCCGCGGGCGACTAAAGGAGAAGGCGGAGCGGGAGGCAAAAAGCCTACAGCACCCGGTATTCCCAGGCGGTCTCCCATCCAAGTACTAACCAGGCCCGACCCTGCTTAGCTTCCGAGATCAGACGAGATCGGGCGCGTTCAGGGTGGTATGGCCGTAGACGTTAAAAGGGGCCCGCGGAGTGCCTCTTGAGGCCCAGCTTCGCTGGCGCTTGCGCCTCCCCGCCAGCCCGGCGGCCAGCCCGCCCCGGCAGGGCCCCGCCGCCCGCCCAGGCAGGGCAACGGCGGCCTCGGGTACCAGGGGGGTGGCGGAGGGTTCGGCGACCTCCCAGCCCAGGGCGGGCGGGACCCACCAAACCGTTCGGCGCTTGGCGCCCCGCCCCAGATCCCGCACGTCGCTCACAGGGACGTGGCCCCAGAGGCTTCAGGGCCCGGGGCCCGCGGTCCCTTGGGCCTCCCCTCTGCCCGCCCACGCGGCGCTAGGCGCAGCCCAGCCGCAGCCCGGGCCGGCCCTCCTGCCCGACGGCAGTCGGCCCTTAACCCACTGGGAGCCACCATTGAGTCGGCACGGCCCCTTAGCCCCAGCAAGGCCACCCTTGCCCCCACGCCACCCGCCGAGCACAGGACCCGGCGCCTTGTGGCCGGCCGGCCCGGAGCACCGGCCCCGGCCCCCGCCCCCGCTCCCGCCCCCGGCCGTGGCGAAACGGCGGAGGGGGGGCTTTTTCCGGAGGGAGCTGTGGAGAGACACACCGGCAGATAGGTGGCTGCGCCGGGGCTGGGCGCTGGTGGGGGCGGCCAGGTGCAGGTCAAGGGGCTCGCGGGCCGCACGGCCGGCACCCGGGCCTGAGGCGGAGTCTGGGTTCAGGCCAGCCACCCCGGGAGCGGCTGGGATGCGGCTGCCTTCCAGGGCCGCCTTCTGGCCGCCTGGCCGGCCAGGCAGGCGGAGAGCGCCCCCTCTGGCGCGCTGTGGTGGGAGGGGCCGGAGGAGGTGGGGCCTGCAGCGGTGCCCGGCGGGGGCGGGGGCGGGGGCGGGGGCGGAGGCGGCGGGCGACTAAAGGAGAAGGCGGAGCGGGAGGCAAAAAGCCTACAGCACCCGGTATTCCCAGGCGGTCTCCCATCCAAGTACTAACCAGGCCCGACCCTGCTTAGCTTCCGAGATCAGACGAGATCGGGCGCGTTCAGGGTGGTATGGCCGTAGACGCAGGAGGGGCCCGCGCGGTGCCTCTTGAGGCCCAGCTTCGCTGGCGCCTGCGCCTTACCGCCATGCCGGCGGCCAGCCCTCTCCGGCAGGGCCCTGCCGCCCGCCCAGGCAGGCGACAGGAGGCCTCGGGGACCCGGGGGTGGCGGAGTGGTGGGCCACCTCGCAGCCCAGGGCGGGCGGGACGCTCCAGGCCCGTCGGCGCTTGGCGCCCCGCCGCAGATCCCGCTCGACGCTCACAGGGACGCGGCCCCGGAGGCTTCAGGGCCCGGCGGCCGCGGTCCCTTGGGCATCCCCCCCTGCCCGCCCACGCGGAGTTAGGCGCAGCCCGGCCACGGCCGGGCCGGCCCTCCGGCCGGGCAGCAGCTGGCCCGAAGCCACTGGGAGCCACCATGGAGTGGGCACGGCCCCTTAGCCCCAGCAAGGCCCCCCCTTGCCCCCACGCCGCCCGCCGAGCACAGGACCCCGGCCCTGGTGGCCGGCAGGCCCGGAGAAGCGGCCCCGGCCCCCGCCCCCGCTCCCGCCCCCGGCCGTGGCGAAACGGCGGAGGGGGGGCTTTTTCCGGAGGGAGCTGTGGAGAGACACACGGGCAGACAGGGGGCTGCGGCGCGGCTGGGCTCCGGTGGGGGCGGCCAAGTGCAGGTCGAGGGCCTCGCGGGCCGCACAGACGGCACCCCGGCCTGCGGCGGAGTCTGGGTCCGGGCCAGCCACCACGGGAGCGGCTGGGGTGGCGGCTGCCTTCCAGGGCCGCATTCTGGCCGCATGTCCAGCCAGCTCGGCGGGGAGCGATCCCTCCGGCGCGCTGTGTTGGGAGGGACGTGAGGAGGTGAGGCCTGCAGCGGTGCTCAGCGGGGGCGGAGGCGGCCTCGGCCGCGGGCCACTAAATGTCAAGGCGGAGCGGGAGGCAAAAAAGCCTACAGCACTCGGTATTCCCATGTGGTCTCCCATCCAGGTACGAAACAGGCCAGACCCTGATTAGCTTCCGAGATCAGACGAGGTGTGGTGCGTTCAGGGAGGTGTGGCCGTAGAATGCAGCGGGGGCCACGGTGTGCCTCTTGAGGCTTAGCTTCGCTGGTGCTGGCGACTTACCGCCAGCCCGGCAGCCAACCCTCTCCGGCGCGGCCCTGCCGTCCGCCCAGGCAAGCGACAGGAGGCCTCGAGGGCCCGGGGGTGGTGGAGTTGTGGGCGACTTCGCAGCTCAGGTCAGGCGGGACCCTCCAGGCCTGTAGGCGCTTGGCCCTCCGCCCCAGAGCCGCTCAACGCTCACAGGACTTGGCCCCGGAGGCTTAAGGGCCTGTGGCCCTCGGTCCCTTGTGCATTCCCCACCCTGTCAATCCACACAGTGCTAGGCGCAGCCCAGCCACGGCCTGGCCGGCCCGCCTGCCCAACGGCAGTTGGCCCGAAGCCACTGGGAGCCACCATTGAGCCGGCACGGCCCCTTAGACACAGCAACGCCACCCTTGCCCCCACGCCAACTGCCGAGCAAAGTTCCCGGCGCCTGGTGTCTAGCCAGCCCAGCGAACCGGTCCCAGCCCACGACCCCGCTCCCACTCTCGGCCGTGGCGAAGTGGCAAAGGGTGGGCTTTTTCCGGAGGGAGCTGTGGAGAGACACACGGGCAGACAGGGGGCTGCGGCGCGGCTGGGCTCCGGTGGGGGCGGCCAAGTGCAGGTCGAGGGCTTCGTGGGCCGCACGGACGGCACCCCGGCCTGCGGCGGAGTCTGGGTCCGGGCCAGCCACCACGGGAGCGGCTGGGGTGGCGGCTGCCTTCCAGGGCCGCCTTCTGGCCGCCTGGCCGGCCAGGCCGGCGCGGAGCGCCCCCTCTGGCGCGCTGTGGTGGGAGGGGCCGGAGGAGGTGGGGCCTGCAGCGCTGCCCGGCGGGGGCGGGGGCGGGGGCGGAGGCAGCGGCCTCGGCCTCGGCCTCGGCCTCGGCCTAGGCCGCGGGCGACTAAAGGAGAAGGCGGAGCGGGAGGCAAAAAGCCTACAGCACCCGGTATTCCCAGGCGGTCTCCCATCCAAGTACTAACCAGGCCCGACCCTGCTTAGCTTCCGAGATCAGACGAGATCGGGCGCGTTCAGGGTGGTATGGCCGTAGACGTTAAGAGGGGCCCGCGGAGTGCCTCTTGAGGCCCAGCTTCGCTGGCGCTTGCGCCTCCCCGCCAGCCCGGCGGCCAGCCCGCCCCGGCAGGGCCCCGCCGCCCGCCCAGGCAGGGCAACGGCGGCCTCGGGTACCAGGGGGGTGGCGGAGGGTTCGGCGACCTCCCAGCCCAGGGCGGGCGGGACCCACCAAACCGTTCGGCGCTTGGCGCCCCGCCCCAGATCCCGCACGTCGCTCACAGGGACGTGGCCCCGGAGGCTTCAGGGCCCGGGGCCCGCGGTCCCTTGGGCCTCCCCTCTGCCCGCCCACGCGGCGCTAGGCGCAGCCCAGCCGCAGCCCGGGCCGGCCCTCCTGCCCGACGGCAGTCGGCCCTTAACCCACTGGGAGCCACCATTGAGTCGGCACGGCCCCTTAGCCCCAGCAAGGCCACCCTTGCCCCCACGCCACCCGCCGAGCACAGGACCCGGCGCCTTGTGGCCGGCCGGCCCGGAGCACCGGCCCCGGCCCCCGCCCCCGCTCCCGCCCCCGGCCGTGGCGAAACGGCGGAGGGGGGGCTTTTTCCGGAGGGAGCTGTGGAGAGACACACCGGCAGATAGGTGGCTGCGCCGGGGCTGGGCGCTGGTGGGGGCGGCCAGGTGCAGGTCAAGGGGCTCGCGGGCCGCACGGCCGGCACCCGGGCCTGAGGCGGAGTCTGGGTTCAGGCCAGCCACCCCGGGAGCGGCTGGGATGCGGCTGCCTTCCAGGGCCGCCTTCTGGCCGCCTGGCCGGCCAGGCAGGCGGAGAGCGCCCCCTCTGGCGCGCTGTGGTGGGAGGGGCCGGAGGAGGTGGGGCCTGCAGCGGTGCCCGGCGGGGGCGGGGGCGGGGGCGGGGGCGGAGGCGGCGGGCGACTAAAGGAGAAGGCGGAGCGGGAGGCAAAAAGCCTACAGCACCCGGTATTCCCAGGCGGTCTCCCATCCAAGTACTAACCAGGCCCGACCCTGCTTAGCTTCCGAGATCAGACGAGATCGGGCGCGTTCAGGGTGGTATGGCCGTAGACGCAGGAGGGGCCCGCGCGGTGCCTCTTGAGGCCCAGCTTCGCTGGCGCCTGCGCCTTACCGCCATGCCGGCGGCCAGCCCTCTCCGGCAGGGCCCTGCCGCCCGCCCAGGCAGGCGACAGGAGGCCTCGGGGACCCGGGGGTGGCGGAGTGGTGGGCCACCTCGCAGCCCAGGGCGGGCGGGACGCTCCAGGCCCGTCGGCGCTTGGCGCCCCGCCGCAGATCCCGCTCGACGCTCACAGGGACGCGGCCCCGGAGGCTTCAGGGCCCGGCGGCCGCGGTCCCTTGGGCATCCCCCCCTGCCCGCCCACGCGGAGTTAGGCGCAGCCCGGCCACGGCCGGGCCGGCCCTCCGGCCGGGCAGCAGCTGGCCCGAAGCCACTGGGAGCCACCATGGAGTGGGCACGGCCCCTTAGCCCCAGCAAGGCCCCCCCTTGCCCCCACGCCGCCCGCCGAGCACAGGACCCCGGCCCTGGTGGCCGGCAGGCCCGGAGAAGCGGCCCCGGCCCCCGCCCCCGCTCCCGCCCCCGGCCGTGGCGAAACGGCGGAGGGGGGGCTTTTTCCGGAGGGAGCTGTGGAGAGACACACGGGCAGACAGGGGGCTGCGGCGCGGCTGGGCTCCGGTGGGGGCGGCCAAGTGCAGGTCGAGGGCCTCGCGGGCCGCACGGACGGCACCCCGGCCTGCGGCGGAGTCTGGGTCCGGGCCAGCCACCACGGGAGCGGCTGGGGTGGCGGCTGCCTTCCAGGGCCGCATTCTGGCCGCATGTCCAGCCAGCTCGGCGGGGAGCGATCCCTCCGGCGCGCTGTGTTGGGAGGGACGTGAGGAGGTGAGGCCTGCAGCGGTGCTCAGCGGGGGCGGAGGCGGCCTCGGCCGCGGGCCACTAAATGTCAAGGCGGAGCGGGAGGCAAAAAAGCCTACAGCACTCGGTATTCCCATGTGGTCTCCCATCCAGGTACGAAACAGGCCAGACCCTGATTAGCTTCCGAGATCAGACGAGGTGTGGTGCGTTCAGGGAGGTGTGGCCGTAGAATGCAGCGGGGGCCACGGTGTGCCTCTTGAGGCTTAGCTTCGCTGGTGCTGGCGACTTACCGCCAGCCCGGCAGCCAACCCTCTCCGGCGCGGCCCTGCCGTCCGCCCAGGCAAGCGACAGGAGGCCTCGAGGGCCCGGGGGTGGTGGAGTTGTGGGCGACTTCGCAGCTCAGGTCAGGCGGGACCCTCCAGGCCTGTAGGCGCTTGGCCCTCCGCCCCAGAGCCGCTCAACGCTCACAGGACTTGGCCCCGGAGGCTTAAGGGCCTGTGGCCCTCGGTCCCTTGTGCATTCCCCACCCTGTCAATCCACACAGTGCTAGGCGCAGCCCAGCCACGGCCTGGCCGGCCCGCCTGCCCAACGGCAGTTGGCCCGAAGCCACTGGGAGCCACCATTGAGCCGGCACGGCCCCTTAGACACAGCAACGCCACCCTTGCCCCCACGCCAACTGCCGAGCAAAGTTCCCGGCGCCTGGTGTCTAGCCAGCCCAGCGAACCGGTCCCAGCCCACGACCCCGCTCCCACTCTCGGCCGTGGCGAAGTGGCAAAGGGTGGGCTTTTTCCGGAGGGAGCTGTGGAGAGACACACGGGCAGACAGGGGGCTGCGGCGCGGCTGGGCTCCGGTGGGGGCGGCCAAGTGCAGGTCGAGGGCTTCGTGGGCCGCACGGACGGCACCCCGGCCTGCGGCGGAGTCTGGGTCCGGGCCAGCCACCACGGGAGCGGCTGGGGTGGCGGCTGCCTTCCAGGGCCGCCTTCTGGCCGCCTGGCCGGCCAGGCCGGCGCGGAGCGCCCCCTCTGGCGCGCTGTGGTGGGAGGGGCCGGAGGAGGTGGGGCCTGCAGCGCTGCCCGGCGGGGGCGGGGGCGGGGGCGGAGGCAGCGGCCTCGGCCTCGGCCTCGGCCTCGGCCTAGGCCGCGGGCGACTAAAGGAGAAGGCGGAGCGGGAGGCAAAAAGCCTACAGCACCCGGTATTCCCAGGCGGTCTCCCATCCAAGTACTAACCAGGCCCGACCCTGCTTAGCTTCCGAGATCAGACGAGATCGGGCGCGTTCAGGGTGGATTGGCCGTAGACGTTAAAAGGGGCCCGCGGAGTGCCTCTTGAGGCCCAGCTTCGCTGGCGCTTGCGCCTCCCCGCCAGCCCGGCGGCCAGCCCGCCCCGGCAGGGCCCCGCCGCCCGCCCAGGCAGGGCAACGGCGGCCTCGGGTACCAGGGGGGTGGCGGAGGGTTCGGCGACCTCCCAGCCCAGGGCGGGCGGGACCCACCAAACCGTTCGGCGCTTGGCGCCCCGCCCCAGATCCCGCACGTCGCTCACAGGGACGTGGCCCCAGAGGCTTCAGGGCCCGGGGCCCGCGGTCCCTTGGGCCTCCCCTCTGCCCGCCCACGCGGCGCTAGGCGCAGCCCAGCCGCAGCCCGGGCCGGCCCTCCTGCCCGACGGCAGTCGGCCCTTAACCCACTGGGAGCCACCATTGAGTCGGCACGGCCCCTTAGCCCCAGCAAGGCCACCCTTGCCCCCACGCCACCCGCCGAGCACAGGACCCGGCGCCTTGTGGCCGGCCGGCCCGGAGCACCGGCCCCGGCCCCCGCCCCCGCTCCCGCCCCCGGCCGTGGCGAAACGGCGGAGGGGGGGCTTTTTCCGGAGGGAGCTGTGGAGAGACACACCGGCAGATAGGTGGCTGCGCCGGGGCTGGGCGCTGGTGGGGGCGGCCAGGTGCAGGTCAAGGGGCTCGCGGGCCGCACGGCCGGCACCCGGGCCTGAGGCGGAGTCTGGGTTCAGGCCAGCCACCCCGGGAGCGGCTGGGATGCGGCTGCCTTCCAGGGCCGCCTTCTGGCCGCCTGGCCGGCCAGGCAGGCGGAGAGCGCCCCCTCTGGCGCGCTGTGGTGGGAGGGGCCGGAGGAGGTGGGGCCTGCAGCGGTGCCCGGCGGGGGCGGGGGCGGGGGCGGGGGCGGAGGCGGCGGGCGACTAAAGGAGAAGGCGGAGCGGGAGGCAAAAAGCCTACAGCACCCGGTATTCCCAGGCGGTCTCCCATCCAAGTACTAACCAGGCCCGACCCTGCTTAGCTTCCGAGATCAGACGAGATCGGGCGCGTTCAGGGTGGTATGGCCGTAGACGCAGGAGGGGCCCGCGCGGTGCCTCTTGAGGCCCAGCTTCGCTGGCGCCTGCGCCTTACCGCCATGCCGGCGGCCAGCCCTCTCCGGCAGGGCCCTGCCGCCCGCCCAGGCAGGCGACAGGAGGCCTCGGGGACCCGGGGGTGGCGGAGTGGTGGGCCACCTCGCAGCCCAGGGCGGGCGGGACGCTCCAGGCCCGTCGGCGCTTGGCGCCCCGCCGCAGATCCCGCTCGACGCTCACAGGGACGCGGCCCCGGAGGCTTCAGGGCCCGGCGGCCGCGGTCCCTTGGGCATCCCCCCCTGCCCGCCCACGCGGAGTTAGGCGCAGCCCGGCCACGGCCGGGCCGGCCCTCCGGCCGGGCAGCAGCTGGCCCGAAGCCACTGGGAGCCACCATGGAGTGGGCACGGCCCCTTAGCCCCAGCAAGGCCCCCCCTTGCCCCCACGCCGCCCGCCGAGCACAGGACCCCGGCCCTGGTGGCCGGCAGGCCCGGAGAAGCGGCCCCGGCCCCCGCCCCCGCTCCCGCCCCCGGCCGTGGCGAAACGGCGGAGGGGGGGCTTTTTCCGGAGGGAGCTGTGGAGAGACACACGGGCAGACAGGGGGCTGCGGCGCGGCTGGGCTCCGGTGGGGGCGGCCAAGTGCAGGTCGAGGGCCTCGCGGGCCGCACAGACGGCACCCCGGCCTGCGGCGGAGTCTGGGTCCGGGCCAGCCACCACGGGAGCGGCTGGGGTGGCGGCTGCCTTCCCGGGCCGCATTCTGGCCGCATGTCCAGCCAGCTCGGCGGGGAGCGATCCCTCCGGCGCGCTGTGTTGGGAGGGACGTGAGGAGGTGAGGCCTGCAGCGGTGCTCAGCGGGGGCGGAGGCGGCCTCGGCCGCGGGCCACTAAATGTCAAGGCGGAGCGGGAGGCAAAAAAGCCTACAGCACTCGGTATTCCCATGTGGTCTCCCATCCAGGTACGAAACAGGCCAGACCCTGATTAGCTTCCGAGATCAGACGAGGTGTGGTGCGTTCAGGGAGGTGTGGCCGTAGAATGCAGCGGGGGCCACGGTGTGCCTCTTGAGGCTTAGCTTCGCTGGTGCTGGCGACTTACCGCCAGCCCGGCAGCCAACCCTCTCCGGCGCGGCCCTGCCGTCCGCCCAGGCAAGCGACAGGAGGCCTCGAGGGCCCGGGGGTGGTGGAGTTGTGGGCGACTTCGCAGCTCAGGTCAGGCGGGACCCTCCAGGCCTGTAGGCGCTTGGCCCTCCGCCCCAGAGCCGCTCAACGCTAACAGGACTTGGCCCCGGAGGCTTAAGGGCCTGTGGCCCTCGGTCCCTTGTGCATTCCCCACCCTGTCAATCCACACAGTGCTAGGCGCAGCCCAGCCACGGCCTGGCCGGCCCGCCTGCCCAACGGCAGTTGGCCCGAAGCCACTGGGAGCCACCATTGAGCCGGCACGGCCCCTTAGACACAGCAACGCCACCCTTGCCCCCACGCCAACTGCCGAGCAAAGTTCCCGGCGCCTGGTGTCTAGCCAGCCCAGCGAACCGGTCCCAGCCCACGACCCCGCTCCCACTCTCGGCCGTGGCGAAGTGGCAAAGGGTGGGCTTTTTCCGGAGGGAGCTGTGGAGAGACACACGGGCAGACAGGGGGCTGCGGCGCGGCTGGGCTCCGGTGGGGGCGGCCAAGTGCAGGTCGAGGGCTTCGTGGGCCGCACGGACGGCACCCCGGCCTGCGGCGGAGTCTGGGTCCGGGCCAGCCACCACGGGAGCGGCTGGGGTGGCGGCTGCCTTCCAGGGCCGCCTTCTGGCCGCCTGGCCGGCCAGGCCGGCGCGGAGCGCCCCCTCTGGCGCGCTGTGGTGGGAGGGGCCGGAGGAGGTGGGGCCTGCAGCGCTGCCCGGCGGGGGCGGGGGCGGGGGCGGAGGCAGCGGCCTCGGCCTCGGCCTCGGCCTCGGCCTAGGCCGCGGGCGACTAAAGGAGAAGGCGGAGCGGGAGGCAAAAAGCCTACAGCACCCGGTATTCCCAGGCGGTCTCCCATCCAAGTACTAACCAGGCCCGACCCTGCTTAGCTTCCGAGATCAGACGAGATCGGGCGCGTTCAGGGTGGTATGGCCGTAGACGTTAAAAGGGGCCCGCGGAGTGCCTCTTGAGGCCCAGCTTCGCTGGCGCTTGCGCCTCCCCGCCAGCCCGGCGGCCAGCCCGCCCCGGCAGGGCCCCGCCGCCCGCCCAGGCAGGGCAACGGCGGCCTCGGGTACCAGGGGGGTGGCGGAGGGTTCGGCGACCTCCCAGCCCAGGGCGGGCGGGACCCACCAAACCGTTCGGCGCTTGGCGCCCCGCCCCAGATCCCGCACGTCGCTCACAGGGACGTGGCCCCGGAGGCTTCAGGGCCCGGGGCCCGCGGTCCCTTGGGCCTCCCCTCTGCCCGCCCACGCGGCGCTAGGCGCAGCCCAGCCGCAGCCCGGGCCGGCCCTCCTGCCCGACGGCAGTCGGCCCTTAACCCACTGGGAGCCACCATTGAGTCGGCACGGCCCCTTAGCCCCAGCAAGGCCACCCTTGCCCCCACGCCACCCGCCGAGCACAGGACCCGGCGCCTTGTGGCCGGCCGGCCCGGAGCACCGGCCCCGGCCCCCGCCCCCGCTCCCGCCCCCGGCCGTGGCGAAACGGCGGAGGGGGGGCTTTTTCCGGAGGGAGCTGTGGAGAGACACACCGGCAGATAGGTGGCTGCGCCGGGGCTGGGCGCTGGTGGGGGCGGCCAGGTGCAGGTCAAGGGGCTCGCGGGCCGCACGGCCAGCACCCGGGCCTGAGGCGGAGTCTGGGTTCAGGCCAGCCACCCCGGGAGCGGCTGGGATGCGGCTGCCTTCCAGGGCCGCCTTCTGGCCGCCTGGCCGGCCAGGCAGGCGGAGAGCGCCCCCTCTGGCGCGCTGTGGTGGGAGGGGCCGGAGGAGGTGGGGCCTGCAGCGGTGCCCGGCGGGGGCGGGGGCGGGGGCGGGGGCGGAGGCGGCGGGCGACTAAAGGAGAAGGCGGAGCGGGAGGCAAAAAGCCTACAGCACCCGGTATTCCCAGGCGGTCTCCCATCCAAGTACTAACCAGGCCCGACCCTGCTTAGCTTCCGAGATCAGACGAGATCGGGCGCGTTCAGGGTGGTATGGCCGTAGACGCAGGAGGGGCCCGCGCGGTGCCTCTTGAGGCCCAGCTTCGCTGGCGCCTGCGCCTTACCGCCATGCCGGCGGCCAGCCCTCTCCGGCAGGGCCCTGCCGCCCGCCCAGGCAGGCGACAGGAGGCCTCGGGGACCCGGGGGTGGCGGAGTGGTGGGCCACCTCGCAGCCCAGGGCAGGCGGGACGCTCCAGGCCCGTCGGCGCTTGGCGCCCCGCCGCAGATCCCGCTCGACGCTCACAGGGACGCGGCCCCGGAGGCTTCAGGGCCCGGCGGCCGCGGTCCCTTGGGCATCCCCCCCTGCCCGCCCACGCGGAGTTAGGCGCAGCCCGGCCACGGCCGGGCCGGCCCTCCGGCCGGGCAGCAGCTGGCCCGAAGCCACTGGGAGCCACCATGGAGTGGGCACGGCCCCTTAGCCCCAGCAAGGCCCCCCCTTGCCCCCACGCCGCCCGCCGAGCACAGGACCCCAGCCCTGGTGGACGGCAGGCCCGGGAAGCGGCCCCGGCCCCCGCCCCCGCTCCCGCCCCCGGCCGTGGCGAAACGGCGGAGGGGGGGCTTTTTCCGGAGGGAGCTGTGGAGAGACACACGGGCAGACAGGGGGCTGCGGCGCGGCTGGGCTCCGGTGGGGGCGGCCAAGTGCAGGTCGAGGGCTTCGTGGGCCGCACGGACGGTACCCCGGCCTGCGGCGGAGTCTGGGACCGGGCCAGCCACCACGGGAGCGGCTGGGGTGGCGGCTGCCTTCCAGGGCCGCATTCTGGCCGCATGTCCAGCCAGCTCGGCGGGGAGCGATCCCTCCGGCGCGCTGTGTTGGGAGGGACGTGAGGAGGTGAGGCCTGCAGCGGTGCTCAGCGGGGCGGAGGCGGCCTCGGCCGCGGGCCACTAAATGTCAAGGCGGAGCGGGAGGCAAAAAAGCCTACAGCACTCGGTATTCCCATGTGGTCTCCCATCCAGGTACGAAACAGGCCAGACCCTGATTAGCTTCCGAGATCAGACGAGGTGTGGTGCGTTCAGGGAGGTGTGGCCGTAGAATGCAGCGGGGGCCACGGTGTGCCTCTTGAGGCTTAGCTTCGCTGGTGCTGGCGACTTACCGCCAGCCCGGCAGCCAACCCTCTCCGGCGCGGCCCTGCCGTCCGCCCAGGCAAGCGACAGGAGGCCTCGAGGGCCCGGGGGTGGTGGAGTTGTGGGCGACTTCGCAGCTCAGGTCAGGCGGGACCCTCCAGGCCTGTAGGCGCTTGGCCCTCCGCCCCAGAGCCGCTCAACCCTCACAGGACTTGGCCCCGGAGACTTAAGGGCCTGTGGCCCTCGGTCCCTTGTGCATTCCCCACCCTGTCAATCCACACAGTGCTAGGCGCAGCCCAGCCACGGCCTGGCCGGCCCGCCTGCCCAACGGCAGTTGGCCCGAAGCCACTGGGAGCCACCATTGAGCCGGCACGGCCCCTTAGACACAGCAACGCCACCCTTGCCCCCACGCCAACTGCCGAGCAAAGTTCCCGGCGCCTGGTGTCTAGCCAGCCCAGCGAACCGGTCCCAGCCCACGACCCCGCTCCCACTCTCGGCCGTGGCGAAGTGGCAAAGGGTGGGCTTTTTCCGGAGGGAGCTGTGGAGAGACACACGGGCAGACAGGGGGCTGCGGCGCGGCTGGGCTCCGGTGGGGGCGGCCAAGTGCAGGTCGAGGGCTTCGTGGGCCGCACGGACGGCACCCCGGCCTGCGGCGGAGTCTGGGTCCGGGCCAGCCACCACGGGAGCGGCTGGGGTGGCGGCTGCCTTCCAGGGCCGCCTTCTGGCCGCCTGGCCGGCCAGGCCGGCGCGGAGCGCCCCCTCTGGCGCGCTGTGGTGGGAGGGGCCGGAGGAGGTGGGGCCTGCAGCGCTGCCCGGCGGGGGCGGGGGCGGGGGCGGAGGCAGCGGCCTCGGCCTCGGCCTCGGCCTCGGCCTAGGCCGCGGGCGACTAAAGGAGAAGGCGGAGCGGGAGGCAAAAAGCCTACAGCACCCGGTATTCCCAGGCGGTCTCCCATCCAAGTACTAACCAGGCCCGACCCTGCTTAGCTTCCGAGATCAGACGAGATCGGGCGCGTTCAGGGTGGTATGGCCGTAGACGTTAAGAGGGGCCCGCGGAGTGCCTCTTGAGGCCCAGCTTCGCTGGCGCTTGCGCCTCCCCGCCAGCCCGGCGGCCAGCCCGCCCCGGCAGGGCCCCGCCGCCCGCCCAGGCAGGGCAACGGCGGCCTCGGGTACCAGGGGGGTGGCGGAGGGTTCGGCGACCTCCCAGCCCAGGGCGGGCGGGACCCACCAAACCGTTCGGCGCTTGGCGCCCCGCCCCAGATCCCGCACGTCGCTCACAGGGACGTGGCCCCGGAGGCTTCAGGGCCCGGGGCCCGCGGTCCCTTGGGCCTCCCCTCTGCCCGCCCACGCGGCGCTAGGCGCAGCCCAGCCGCAGCCCGGGCCGGCCCTCCTGCCCGACGGCAGTCGGCCCTTAACCCACTGGGAGCCACCATTGAGTCGGCACGGCCCCTTAGCCCCAGCAAGGCCACCCTTGCCCCCACGCCACCCGCCGAGCACAGGACCCGGCGCCTTGTGGCCGGCCGGCCCGGAGCACCAGCCCCGGCCCCCGCCCCCGCTCCCGCCCCCGGCCGTGGCGAAACGGCGGAGGGGGGGCTTTTTCCGGAGGGAGCTGTGGAGAGACACACCGGCAGATAGGTGGCTGCGCCGGGGCTGGGCGCTGGTGGGGGCGGCCAGGTGCAGGTCAAGGGGCTCGCGGGCCGCACGGCCGGCACCCGGGCCTGAGGCGGAGTCTGGGTTCAGGCCAGCCACCCCGGGAGCGGCTGGGATGCGGCTGCCTTCCAGGGCCGCCTTCTGGCCGCCTGGCCGGCCAGGCAGGCGGAGAGCGCCCCCTCTGGCGCGCTGTGGTGGGAGGGGCCGGAGGAGGTGGGGCCTGCAGCGGTGCCCGGCGGGGGCGGGGGCGGGGGCGGGGGCGGAGGCGGCGGGCGACTAAAGGAGAAGGCGGAGCGGGAGGCAAAAAGCCTACAGCACCCGGTATTCCCAGGCGGTCTCCCATCCAAGTACTAACCAGGCCCGACCCTGCTTAGCTTCCGAGATCAGACGAGATCGGGCGCGTTCAGGGTGGTATGGCCGTAGACGCAGGAGGGGCCCGCGCGGTGCCTCTTGAGGCCCAGCTTCGCTGGCGCCTGCGCCTTACCGCCATGCCGGCGGCCAGCCCTCTCCGGCAGGGCCCTGCCGCCCGCCCAGGCAGGCGACAGGAGGCCTCGGGGACCCGGGGGTGGCGGAGTGGTGGGCCACCTCGCAGCCCAGGGCGGGCGGGACGCTCCAGGCCCGTCGGCGCTTGGCGCCCCGCCGCAGATCCCGCTCGACGCTCACAGGGACGCGGCCCCGGAGGCTTCAGGGCCCGGCGGCCGCGGTCCCTTGGGCATCCCCCCCTGCCCGCCCACGCGGAGTTAGGCGCAGCCCGGCCACGGCCGGGCCGGCCCTCCGGCCGGGCAGCAGCTGGCCCGAAGCCACTGGGAGCCACCATGGAGTGGGCACGGCCCCTTAGCCCCAGCAAGGCCCCCCCTTGCCCCCACGCCGCCCGCCGAGCACAGGACCCCGGCCCTGGTGGACGGCAGGCCCGGAGAAGCGGCCCCGGCCCCCGCCCCCGCTCCCGCCCCCGGCCGTGGCGAAACGGCGGAGGGGGGGGCTTTTTCCGGAGGGAGCTGTGGAGAGACACACGGGCAGACAGGGGGCTGCGGCGCGGCTGGGCTCCGGTGGGGGCGGCCAAGTGCAGGTCGAGGGCCTCGCGGGCCGCACGGACGGCACCCCGGCCTGCGGCGGAGTCTGGGTCCGGGCCAGCCACCACGGGAGCGGCTGGGGTGGCGGCTGCCTTCCAGGGCCGCATTCTGGCCGCATGTCCAGCCAGCTCGGCGGGGAGCGATCCCTCCGGCGCGCTGTGTTGGGAGGGACGTGAGGAGGTGAGGCCTGCAGCGGTGCTCAGCGGGGGCGGAGGTGGCCTCGGCCGCGGGCCACTAAATGTCAAGGCGGAGCGGGAGGCAAAAAAGCCTACAGCACTCGGTATTCCCATGTGGTCTCCCATCCAGGTACGAAACAGGCCAGACCCTGATTAGCTTCCGAGATCAGACGAGGTGTGGTGCGTTCAGGGAGGTGTGGCCGTAGAATGCAGCGGGGGCCACGGTGTGCCTCTTGAGGCTTAGCTTCGCTGGTGCTGGCGACTTACCGCCAGCCCGGCAGCCAACCCTCTCCGGCGCGGCCCTGCCGTCCGCCCAGGCAAGCGACAGGAGGCCTCGAGGGCCCGGGGGTGGTGGAGTTGTGGGCGACTTCGCAGCTCAGGTCAGGCGGGACCCTCCAGGCCTGTAGGCGCTTGGCCCTCCGCCCCAGAGCCGCTCAACGCTCACAGGACTTGGCCCCGGAGGCTTAAGGGCCTGTGGCCCTCGGTCCCTTGTGCATTCCCCACCCTGTCAATCCACACAGTGCTAGGCGCAGCCCAGCCACGGCCTGGCCGGCCCGCCTGCCCAACGGCAGTTGGCCCGAAGCCACTGGGAGCCACCATTGAGCCGGCACGGCCCCTTAGACACAGCAACGCCACCCTTGCCCCCACGCCAACTGCCGAGCAAAGTTCCCGGCGCCTGGTGTCTAGCCAGCCCAGCGAACCGGTCCCAGCCCACGACCCCGCTCCCACTCTCGGCCGTGGCGAAGTGGCAAAGGGTGGGCTTTTTCCGGAGGGAGCTGTGGAGAGACACACGGGCAGACAGGGGGCTGCGGCGCGGCTGGGCTCCGGTGGGGGCGGCCAAGTGCAGGTCGAGGGCTTCGTGGGCCGCACGGACGGCACCCCGGCCTGCGGCGGAGTCTGGGTCCGGGCCAGCCACCACGGGAGCGGCTGGGGTGGCGGCTGCCTTCCAGGGCCGCCTTCTGGCCGCCTGGCCGGCCAGGCCGGCGCGGAGCGCCCCCTCTGGCGCGCTGTGGTGGGAGGGGCCGGAGGAGGTGGGGCCTGCAGCGCTGCCCGGCGGGGGCGGGGGCGGGGGCGGAGGCAGCGGCCTCGGCCTCGGCCTCGGCCTCGGCCTAGGCCGCGGGCGACTAAAGGAGAAGGCGGAGCGGGAGGCAAAAAGCCTACAGCACCCGGTATTCCCAGGCGGTCTCCCATCCAAGTACTAACCAGGCCCGACCCTGCTTAGCTTCCGAGATCAGACGAGATCGGGCGCGTTCAGGGTGGTATGGCCGTAGACGTTAAGAGGGGCCCGCGGAGTGCCTCTTGAGGCCCAGCTTCGCTGGCGCTTGCGCCTCCCCGCCAGCCCGGCGGCCAGCCCGCCCCGGCAGGGCCCCGCCGCCCGCCCAGGCAGGGCAACGGCGGCCTCGGGTACCAGGGGGGTGGCGGAGGGTTCGGCGACCTCCCAGCCCAGGGCGGGCGGGACCCACCAAACCGTTCGGCGCTTGGCGCCCCGCCCCAGATCCCGCACGTCGCTCACAGGGACGTGGCCCCGGAGGCTTCAGGGCCCGGGGCCCGCGGTCCCTTGGGCCTCCCCTCTGCCCGCCCACGCGGCGCTAGGCGCAGCCCAGCCGCAGCCCGGGCCGGCCCTCCTGCCCGACGGCAGTCGGCCCTTAACCCACTGGGAGCCACCATTGAGTCGGCACGGCCCCTTAGCCCCAGCAAGGCCACCCTTGCCCCCACGCCACCCGCCGAGCACAGGACCCGGCGCCTTGTGGCCGGCCGGCCCGGAGCACCGGCCCCGGCCCCCGCCCCCGCTCCCGCCCCCGGCCGTGGCGAAACGGCGGAGGGGGGGCTTTTTCCGGAGGGAGCTGTGGAGAGACACACCGGCAGATAGGTGGCTGCGCCGGGGCTGGGCGCTGGTGGGGGCGGCCAGGTGCAGGTCAAGGGGCTCGCGGGCCGCACGGCCGGCACCCGGGCCTGAGGCGGAGTCTGGGTTCAGGCCAGCCACCCCGGGAGCGGCTGGGATGCGGCTGCCTTCCAGGGCCGCCTTCTGGCCGCCTGGCCGGCCAGGCAGGCGGAGAGCGCCCCCTCTGGCGCGCTGTGGTGGGAGGGGCCGGAGGAGGTGGGGCCTGCAGCGCTGCCCGGCGGGGGCGGGGGCGGGGGCGGGGGCGGAGGCGGCGGGCGACTAAAGGAGAAGGCGGAGCGGGAGGCAAAAAGCCTACAGCACCCGGTATTCCCAGGCGGTCTCCCATCCAAGTACTAACCAGGCCCGACCCTGCTTAGCTTCCGAGATCAGACGAGATCGGGCGCGTTCAGGGTGGTATGGCCGTAGACGCAGGAGGGGCCCGCGCGGTGCCTCTTGAGGCCCAGCTTCGCTGGCGCCTGCGCCTTACCGCCATGCCGGCGGCCAGCCCTCTCCGGCAGGGCCCTGCCGCCCGCCCAGGCAGGCGACAGGAGGCCTCGGGGACCCGGGGGTGGCGGAGTGGTGGGCCACCTCGCAGCCCAGGGCGGGCGGGACGCTCCAGGCCCGTCGGCGCTTGGCGCCCCGCCGCAGATCCCGCTCGACGCTCACAGGGACGCGGCCCCGGAGGCTTCAGGGCCCGGCGGCCGCGGTCCCTTGGGCATCCCCCCCTGCCCGCCCACGCGGAGTTAGGCGCAGCCCGGCCACGGCCGGGCCGGCCCTCCGGCCGGGCAGCAGCTGGCCCGAAGCCACTGGGAGCCACCATGGAGTGGGCACGGCACCTTAGCCCCAGCAAGGCCCCCCCTTGCCCCCACGCCGCCCGCCGAGCACAGGACCCCGGCCCTGGTGGCCGGCAGGCCCGGAGAAGCGGCCCCGGCCCCCGCCCCCGCTCCCGCCCCCGGCCGTGGCGAAACGGCGGAGGGGGGGGCTTTTTCCGGAGGGAGCTGTGGAGAGACACACGGGCAGACAGGGGGCTGCGGCGCGGCTGGGCTCCGGTGGGGGCGGCCAAGTGCCGGTCGAGGGCCTCGCGGGCCGCACGGACGGCACCCCGGCCTGCGGCGGAGTCTGGGTCCGGGCCAGCCACCACGGGAGCGGCTGGGGTGGCGGCTGCCTTCCAGGGCCGCATTCTGGCCGCATGTCCAGCCAGCTCGGCGGGGAGCGATCCCTCCGGCGCGCTGTGTTGGGAGGGACGTGAGGAGGTGAGGCCTGCAGCGGTGCTCAGCGGGGGCGGAGGCGGCCTCGGCCGCGGGCCACTAAATGTCAAGGCGGAGCGGGAGGCAAAAAAGCCTACAGCACTCGGTATTCCCATGTGGTCTCCCATCCAGGTACGAAACAGGCCAGACCCTGATTAGCTTCCGAGATCAGACGAGGTGTGGTGCGTTCAGGGAGGTGTGGCCGTAGAATGCAGCGGGGGCCACGGTGTGCCTCTTGAGGCTTAGCTTCGCTGGTGCTGGCGACTTACCGCCAGCCCGGCAGCCAACCCTCTCCGGCGTGGCCCTGCCGTCCGCCCAGGCAAGCGACAGGAGGCCTCGAGGGCCCGGGGGTGGTGGAGTTGTGGGCGACTTCGCAGCTCAGGTCAGGCGGGACCCTCCAGGCCTGTAGGCGCTTGGCCCTCCGCCCCAGAGCCGCTCAACGCTCACAGGACTTGGCCCCGGAGGCTTAAGGGCCTGTGGCCCTCGGTCCCTTGTGCATTCCCCACCCTGTCAATCCACACAGTGCTAGGCGCAGCCCAGCCACGGCCTGGCCGGCCCGCCTGCCCAACGGCAGTTGGCCCGAAGCCACTGGGAGCCACCATTGAGCCGGCACGGCCCCTTAGACACAGCAACGCCACCCTTGCCCCCACGCCAACTGCCGAGCAAAGTTCCCGGCGCCTGGTGTCTAGCCAGCCCAGCGAACCGGTCCCAGCCCACGACCCCGCTCCCACTCTCGGCCGTGGCGAAGTGGCAAAGGGTGGGCTTTTTCCGGAGGGAGCTGTGGAGAGACACACGGGCAGACAGGGGGTTGCGGCGCGGCTGGGCTCCGGTGGGGGCGGCCAAGTGCAGGTCGAGGGCTTCGTGGGCCGCACGGACGGCACCCCGGCCTGCGGCGGAGTCTGGGTCCGGGCCAGCCACCACGGGAGCGGCTGGGGTGGCGGCTGCCTTCCAGGGCCGCCTTCTGGCCGCCTGGCCGGCCAGGCCGGCGCGGAGCGCCCCCTCTGGCGCGCTGTGGTGGGAGGGGCCGGAGGAGGTGGGGCCTGCAGCGCTGCCCGGCGGGGGCGGGGGCGGGGGCGGAGGCAGCGGCCTCGGCCTCGGCCTCGGCCTCGGCCTAGGCCGCGGGCGACTAAAGGAGAAGGCGGAGCGGGAGGCAAAAAGCCTACAGCACCCGGTATTCCCAGGCGGTCTCCCATCCAAGTACTAACCAGGCCCGACCCTGCTTAGCTTCCGAGATCAGACGAGATCGGGCGCGTTCAGGGTGGTATGGCCGTAGACGTTAAGAGGGGCCCGCGGAGTGCCTCTTGAGGCCCAGCTTCGCTGGCGCTTGCGCCTCCCCGCCAGCCCGGCGGCCAGCCCGCCCCGGCAGGGCCCCGCCGCCCGCCCAGGCAGGGCAACGGCGGCCTCGGGTACCAGGGGGGTGGCGGAGGGTTCGGCGACCTCCCAGCCCAGGGCGGGCGGGACCCACCAAACCGTTCGGCGCTTGGCGCCCCGCCCCAGATCCCGCACGTCGCTCACAGGGACGTGGCCCCGGAGGCTTCAGGGCCCGGGGCCCGCGGTCCCTTGGGCCTCCCCTCTGCCCGCCCACGCGGCGCTAGGCGCAGCCCAGCCGCAGCCCGGGCCGGCCCTCCTGCCCGACGGCAGTCGGCCCTTAACCCACTGGGAGCCACCATTGAGTCGGCACGGCCCCTTAGCCCCAGCAAGGCCACCCTTGCCACCACGCCACCCGCCGAGCACAGGACCCGGCGCCTTGTGGCCGGCCGGCCCGGAGCACCGGCCCCGGCCCCCGCCCCCGCTCCCGCCCCCGGCCGTGGCGAAACGGCGGAGGGGGGGCTTTTTCCGGAGGGAGCTGTGGAGAGACACACCGGCAGATAGGTGGCTGCGCCGGGGCTGGGCGCTGGTGGGGGCGGCCAGGTGCAGGTCAAGGGGCTCGCGGGCCGCACGGCCGGCACCCGGGCCTGAGGCGGAGTCTGGGTTCAGGCCAGCCACCCCGGGAGCGGCTGGGATGCGGCTGCCTTCCAGGGCCGCCTTCTGGCCGCCTGGCCGGCCAGGCAGGCGGAGAGCGCCCCCTCTGGCGCGCTGTGGTGGGAGGGGCCGGAGGAGGTGGGGCCTGCAGCGCTGCCCGGCGGGGGCGGGGGCGGGGGCGGGGGCGGAGGCGGCGGGCGACTAAAGGAGAAGGCGGAGCGGGAGGCAAAAAGCCTACAGCACCCGGTATTCCCAGGCGGTCTCCCATCCAAGTACTAACCAGGCCCGACCCTGCTTAGCTTCCGAGATCAGACGAGATCGGGCGCGTTCAGGGTGGTATGGCCGTAGACGCAGGAGGGGCCCGCGCGGTGCCTCTTGAGGCCCAGCTTCGCTGGCGCCTGCGCCTTACCGCCATGCCGGCGGCCAGCCCTCTCCGGCAGGGCCCTGCCGCCCGCCCAGGCAGGCGACAGGAGGCCTCGGGGACCCGGGGGTGGCGGAGTGGTGGGCCACCTCGCAGCCCAGGGCGGGCGGGACGCTCCAGGCCCGTCGGCGCTTGGCGCCCCGCCGCAGATCCCGCTCGACGCTCACAGGGACGCGGCCCCGGAGGCTTCAGGGCCCGGCGGCCGCGGTCCCTTGGGCATCCCCCCCTGCCCGCCCACGCGGAGTTAGGCGCAGCCCGGCCACGGCCGGGCCGGCCCTCCGGCCGGGCAGCAGCTGGCCCGAAGCCACTGGGAGCCACCATGGAGTGGGCACGGCCCCTTAGCCCCAGCAAGGCCCCCCCTTGCCCCCACGCCGCCCGCCGAGCACAGGACCCCAGCCCTGGTGGACGGCAGGCCCGGGAAGCGGCCCCGGCCCCCGCCCCCGCTCCCGCCCCCGGCCGTGGCGAAACGGCGGAGGGGGGGCTTTTTCCGGAGGGAGCTGTGGAGAGACACACGGGCAGACAGGGGGCTGCGGCGCGGCTGGGCTCCGGTGGGGGCGGCCAAGTGCAGGTCGAGGGCTTCGTGGGCCGCACGGACGGTACCCCGGCCTGCGGCGGAGTCTGGGTCCGGGCCAGCCACCACGGGAGCGGCTGGGGTGGCGGCTGCCTTCCAGGGCCGCATTCTGGCCGCATGTCCAGCCAGCTCGGCGGGGAGCGATCCCTCCGGCGCGCTGTGTTGGGAGGGACGTGAGGAGGTGAGGCCTGCAGCGGTGCTCAGCGGGGCGGAGGCGGCCTCGGCCGCGGGCCACTAAATGTCAAGGCGGAGCGGGAGGCAAAAAAGCCTACAGCACTCGGTATTCCCATGTGGTCTCCCATCCAGGTACGAAACAGGCCAGACCCTGATTAGCTTCCGAGATCAGACGAGGTGTGGTGCGTTCAGGGAGGTGTGGCCGTAGAATGCAGCGGGGGCCACGGTGTGCCTCTTGAGGCTTAGCTTCGCTGGTGCTGGCGACTTACCGCCAGCCCGGCAGCCAACCCTCTCCGGCGCGGCCCTGCCGTCCGCCCAGGCAAGCGACAGGAGGCCTCGAGGGCCCGGGGGTGGTGGAGTTGTGGGCGACTTCGCAGCTCAGGTCAGGCGGGACCCTCCAGGCCTGTAGGCGCTTGGCCCTCCGCCCCAGAGCCGCTCAACCCTCACAGGACTTGGCCCCGGAGACTTAAGGGCCTGTGGCCCTCGGTCCCTTGTGCATTCCCCACCCTGTGAATCCACACAGTGCTAGGCGCAGCCCAGCCACGGCCTGGCCGGCCCGCCTGCCCAACGGCAGTTGGCCCGAAGCCACTGGGAGCCACCATTGAGCCGGCACGGCCCCTTAGACACAGCAACGCCACCCTTGCCCCCACGCCAACTGCCGAGCAAAGTTCCCGGCGCCTGGTGTCTAGCCAGCCCAGCGAACCGGTCCCAGCCCACGACCCCGCTCCCACTCTCGGCCGTGGCGAAGTGGCAAAGGGTGGGCTTTTTCCGGAGGGAGCTGTGGAGAGACACACGGGCAGACAGGGGGCTGCGGCGCGGCTGGGCTCCGGTGGGGGCGGCCAAGTGCAGGTCGAGGGCTTCGTGGGCCGCACAGACGGCACCCCGGCCTGCGGCGGAGTCTGGGTCCGGGCCAGCCACCACGGGAGCGGCTGGGGTGGCGGCTGCCTTCCAGGGCCGCCTTCTGGCCGCCTGGCCGGCCAGGCCGGCGCGGAGCGCCCCCTCTGGCGCGCTGTGGTGGGAGGGGCCGGAGGAGGTGGGGCCTGCAGCGCTGCCCGGCGGGGGCGGGGGCGGGGGCGGAGGCGGCGGGCGACTAAAGGAGAAGGCGGAGCGGGAGGCAAAAAGCCTACAGCACCCGGTATTCCCAGGCGGTCTCCCATCCAAGTACTAACCAGGCCCGACCCTGCTTAGCTTCCGAGATCAGACGAGATCGGGCGCGTTCAGGGTGGTATGGCCGTAGACGCAGGAGGGGCCCGCGCGGTGCCTCTTGAGGCCCCAGCTTCGCTGGCGCCTGCGCCTTACCGCCATGCCGGCGGCCAGCCCTCTCCCGCAGGGCCCTGCCGCCCGCCCAGGCAGGCGACAGGAGGCCTCGGGGACCCGGGGGTGGCGGAGTGGTGGGCCACCTCGCAGCCCAGGGCGGGCGGGACGCTCCAGGCCCGTCGGCGCTTGGCGCCCCGCCGCAGATCCCGCTCGACGCTCACAGGGACGCGGCCCCGGAGGCTTCAGGGCCCGGCGGCCGCGGTCCCTTGGGCATCCCCCCCTGCCCGCCCACGCGGAGTTAGGCGCAGCCCGGCCACGGCCGGGCCGGCCCTCCGGCCGGGCAGCAGCTGGCCCGAAGCCACTGGGAGCCACCATGGAGTGGGCACGGCCCCTTAGCCCCAGCAAGGCCCCCCCTTGCCCCCACGCCGCCCGCCGAGCACAGGACCCCGGCCCTGGTGGCCGGCAGGCCCGGAGAAGCGGCCCCGGCCCCCGCCCCCGCTCCCGCCCCCGGCCGTGGCGAAACGGCGGAGGGGGGGCTTTTTCCGGAGGGAGCTGTGGAGAGACACACGGGCAGACAGGGGGCTGCGGCGTGGCTGGGCTCCGGTGGGGGCGGCCAAGTGCAGGTCGAGGGCTTCGTGGGCCGCACGGACGGCACCCCGGCCTGCGGCGGAGTCTGGGTCCGGGCCAGCCACCACGGGAGCGGCTGGGGTGGCGGCTGCCTTCCAGGGCCGCCTTCTGGCCGCCTGGCCGGCCAGGCCGGCGCGGAGCGCCCCCTCTGGCGCGCTGTGGTGGGAGGGGCCGGAGGAGGTGGGGCCTGCAGCGCTGCCCGGCGGGGGCGGGGGCGGGGGCGGAGGCAGCGGCCTCGGCCTCGGCCTCGGCCTCGGCCTAGGCCGCGGGCGACTAAAGGAGAAGGCGGAGCGGGAGGCAAAAAGCCTAC
>NC_083716.1:91910351-91967252 GCF_028564815.1 Eubalaena glacialis
GTTAGGCGCAGCCCGGCCACGGCCGGGCCGGCCCTCCGGCCGGGCAGCAGCTGGCCCGAAGCCACTGGGAGCCACCATGGAGTGGGCACGGCCCCTTAGCCCCAGCAAGGCCCCCCCTTGCCCCTACGCCGCCCGCCGAGCACAGGACCCCGGCCCTGGTGGACGGCAGGCCCGGAGAAGCGGCCCCGGCCCCCGCCCCCGCTCCCGCCCCCGGCCGTGGCGAAACGGCGGAGGGGGGGCTTTTTCCGGAGGGAGCTGTGGAGAGACACACGGGCAGACAGGGGGCTGCGGCGCGGCTGGGCTCCGGTGGGGGCGGCCAAGTGCAGGTCGAGGGCTTCGTGGGCCGCACGGACGGTACCCCGGCCTGCGGCGGAGTCTGGGTCCGGGCCAGCCACCACGGGAGCGGCTGGGGTGGCGGCTGCCTTCCAGGGCCGCATTCTGGCCGCATGTCCAGCCAGCTCGGCGGGGAGCGATCCCTCCGGCGCGCTGTGTTGGGAGGGACGTGAGGAGGTGAGGCCTGCAGCGGTGCTCAGCGGGGCGGAGGCGGCCTCGGCCGCGGGCCACTAAATGTCAAGGCAGAGCGGGAGGCAAAAAAGCCTACAGCACTCGGTATTCCCATGTGGTCTCCCATCCAGGTACGAAACAGGCCAGACCCTGATTAGCTTCCGAGATCAGACGAGGTGTGGTGCGTTCAGGGAGGTGTGGCCGTAGAATGCAGCGGGGGCCACGGTGTGCCTCTTGAGGCTTAGCTTCGCTGGTGCTGGCGACTTACCGCCAGCCCGGCAGCCAACCCTCTCCGGCGCGGCCCTGCCGTCCGCCCAGGCAAGCGACAGGAGGCCTCGAGGGCCCGGGGGTGGTGGAGTTGTGGGCGACTTCGCAGCTCAGGTCAGGCGGGACCCTCCAGGCCTGTAGGCGCTTGGCCCTCCGCCCCAGAGCCGCTCAACGCTCACAGGACTTGGCCCCGGAGACTTAAGGGCCTGTGGCCCTCGGTCCCTTGTGCATTCCCCACCCTGTCAATCCACACAGTGCTAGGCGCAGCCCAGCCACGGCCTGGCCGGCCCGCCTGCCCAACGGCAGTTGGCCCGAAGCCACTGGGAGCCACCATTGAGCCGGCACGGCCCCTTAGACACAGCAACGCCACCCTTGCCCCCACGCCAACTGCCGAGCAAAGTTCCCGGCGCCTGGTGTCTAGCCAGCCCAGCGAACCGGTCCCAGCCCACGACCCCGCTCCCACTCTCGGCCGTGGCGAAGTGGCAAAGGGTGGGCTTTTTCCGGAGGGAGCTGTGGAGAGACACACGGGCAGACAGGGGGCTGCGGCGCGGCTGGGCTCCGGTGGGGGCGGCCAAGTGCAGGTCGAGGGCTTCGTGGGCCGCACGGACGGCACCCCGGCCTGCGGCGGAGTCTGGGTCCGGGCCAGCCACCACGGGAGCGGCTGGGGTGGCGGCTGCCTTCCAGGGCCGCCTTCTGGCCGCCTGGCCGGCCAGGTCGGCGCGGAGCGCCCCCTCTGGCGCGCTGTGGTGGGAGGGGCCGGAGGAGGTGGGGCCTGCAGCGCTGCCCGGCGGGGGCCGGGGCGGGGGCGGAGGCGGCGGGCGACTAAAGGAGAAGGCGGAGCGGGAGGCAAAAAGCCTACAGCACCCGGTATTCCCAGGCGGTCTCCCATCCAAGTACTAACCAGGCCCGACCCTGCTTAGCTTCCGAGATCAGACGAGATCGGGCGCGTTCAGGGTGGTATGGCCGTAGACGCAGGAGGGGCCCGCGCGGTACCTCTTGAGGCCCAGCTTCGCTGGCGCCTGCGCCTTACCGCCATGCCGGCGGACAGCCCTCTCCCGCAGGGCCCTGCCGCCCGCCCAGGCAGGCGACAGGAGGCCTCGGGGACCCGGGGGTGGCGGAGTGGTGGGCCACCTCGCAGCCCAGGGCGGGCGGGACGCTCCAGGCCCGTCGGCGCTTGGCGCCCCGCCGCAGATCCCGCTCGACGCTCACAGGGACGCGGCCCCGGAGGCTTCAGGGCCCGGCGGCCGCGGTCCCTTGGGCATCCCCCCCTGCCCGCCCACGCGGAGTTAGGCGCAGCCCGGCCACGGCCGGGCCGGCCCTCCGGCCGGGCAGCAGCTGGCCCGAAGCCACTGGGAGCCACCATGGAGTGGGCACGGCCCCTTAGCCCCAGCAAGGCCCCCCCTTGCCCCCACGCCGCCCGCCGAGCACAGGACCCCGGCCCTGGTGGCCGGCAGGCCCGGAGAAGCGGCCCCGGCCCCCGCCCCCGCTCCCGCCCCCGGCCGTGGCGAAACGGCGGAGTGGGGGGCTTTTTCCGGAGGGAGCTGTGGAGAGACACACGGGCAGACAGGGGGCTGCGGCGCGGCTGGGCTCCGGTGGGGGCGGCCAAGTGCAGGTCGAGGGCCTCGCGGGCCGCACGGACGGCACCCCGGCCTGCGGCGGAGTCTGGGTCCGGGCCAGCCACCACGGGAGCGGCTGGGGTGGCGGCTGCCTTCCACGGCCGCATTCTGGCCGCATGTCCAGCCAGCTCGGCGGGGAGCGATCCCTCCGGCGCGCTGTGTTGGGAGGGACGTGAGGAGGTGAGGCCTGCAGCGGTGCTCAGCGGGGGCGGAGGCGGCCTCGGCCGCGGGCCACTAAATGTCAAGGCGGAGCGGGAGGCAAAAAAGCCTACAGCACTCGGTATTCCCATGTGGTCTCCCATCCAGGTACGAAACAGGCCAGACCCTGATTAGCTTCCGAGATCAGACGAGGTGTGGTGCGTTCAGGGAGGTGTGGCCGTAGAATGCAGCGGGGGCCACGGTGTGCCTCTTGAGGCTTAGCTTCGCTGGTGCTGGCGACTTACCGCCAGCCCGGCAGCCAACCCTCTCCGGCGCGGCCCTGCCGTCCGCCCAGGCAAGCGACAGGAGGCCTCGAGGGCCCGGGGGTGGTGGAGTTGTGGGCGACTTCGCAGCTCAGGTCAGGCGGGACCCTCCAGGCCTGTAGGCGCTTGGCCCTCCGCCCCAGAGCCGCTCAACGCTCACAGGACTTGGCCCCGGAGGCTTAAGGGCCTGTGGCCCTCGGTCCCTTGTGCATTCCCCACCCTGTCAATCCACACAGTGCTAGGCGCAGCCCAGCCACGGCCTGGCCGGCCCGCCTGCCCAACGGCAGTTGGCCCGAAGCCACTGGGAGCCACCATTGAGCCGGCACGGCCCCTTAGACACAGCAACGCCACCCTTGCCCCCACGCCAACTGCCGAGCAAAGTTCCCGGCGCCTGGTGTCTAGCCAGCCCAGCGAACCGGTCCCAGCCCACGACCCCGCTCCCACTCTCGGCCGTGGCGAAGTGGCAAAGGGTGGGCTTTTTCCGGAGGGAGCTGTGGAGAGACACACGGGCAGACAGGGGGCTGCGGCGCGGCTGGGCTCCGGTGGGGGCGGCCAAGTGCAGGTCGAGGGCTTCGTGGGCCGCACGGACGGCACCCCGGCCTGCGGCGGAGTCTGGGTCCGGGCCAGCCACCACGGGAGCGGCTGGGGTGGCGGCTGCCTTCCAGGGCCGCCTTCTGGCCGCCTGGCCGGCCAGGCCGGCGCGGAGCGCCCCCTCTGGCGCGCTGTGGTGGGAGGGGCCGGAGGAGGTGGGGCCTGCAGCGCTGCCCGGCGGGGGCGGGGGCGGGGGCGGAGGCAGCGGCCTCGGCCTCGGCCTCGGCCTCGGCCTAGGCCGCGGGCGACTAAAGGAGAAGGCGGAGCGGGAGGCAAAAAGCCTACAGCACCCGGTATTCCCAGGCGGTCTCCCATCCAAGTACTAACCAGGCCCGACCCTGCTTAGCTTCCGAGATCAGACGAGATCGGGCGCGTTCAGGGTGGTATCGCCGTAGACGCAGGAGGGGCCCGCGCGGTGCATCTTGAGGCCCAGCTTCGCTGGCGCCTGCGCCTTTCCGCCATGCCGGCGGCCAGCCCTCTCCGGCAGGGCCCTGCCGCCCGCCCAGGCAGGCGACAGGAGGCCTCGGGGACCCGGGGGTGGCGGAGTGGTGGGCCACCTCGCAGCCCAGGGCGGGCGGGACGCTCCAGGCCCGTCGGCGCTTGGCGCCCCGCCGCAGATCCCGCTCGACGCTCACAGGGACGCGGCCCCGGAGGCTTCAGGGCCCGGCGGCCGCGGTCCCTTGGGCATCCCCCCCTGCCCGCCCACGCGGAGTTAGGCGCAGCCCGGCCACGGCCGGGCCGGCCCTCCGGCCGGGCAGCAGCTGGCCCGAAGCCACTGGGAGCCACCATGGAGTGGGCACGGCCCCTTAGCCCCAGCAAGGCCCCCCCTTGCCCCCACGCCGCCCGCCGAGCACAGGACCCCGGCCCTGGTGGACGGCAGGCCCGGAGAAGCGGCCCCGGCCCCCGCCCCCGCTCCCGCCCCCGGCCGTGGCGAAACGGCGGAGGGGGGGCTTTTTCCGGAGGGAGCTGTGGAGAGACACACGGGCAGACAGGGGGCTGCGGCGCGGCTGGGCTCCGGTGGGGGCGGCCAAGTGCAGGTCGAGGGCCTCGCGGGCCGCACGGACGGCACCCCGGCCTGCGGCGGAGTCTGGGTCCGGGCCAGCCACCACGGGAGCGGCTGGGGTGGCGGCTGCCTTCCAGGGCCGCCTTCTGGCCACCTGGCCGGCCAGGCCGGCGCGGAGCGCCCCCTCTGGCGCGCTGTGGTGGGAGGGGCCGGAGGAGGTGGGGCCTGCAGCGCTGCCCGGCGGGGGCGGGGGCGGGGGCGGAGGCAGCGGCCTCGGCCTCGGCCTCGGCCTCGGCCTAGGCCGCGGGCGACTAAAGGAGAAGGCGGAGCGGGAGGCAAAAAGCCTACAGCACCCGGTATTCCCAGGCGGTCTCCCATCCAAGTACTAACCAGGCCCGACCCTGCTTAGCTTCCGAGATCAGACGAGATCGGGCGCGTTCAGGGTGGTATGGCCGTAGACGTTAAGAGGGGCCCGCGGAGTGCCTCTTGAGGCCCAGCTTCGCTGGCGCTTGCGCCTCCCCGCCAGCCCGGCGGCCAGCCCGCCCCGGCAGGGCCCCGCCGCCCGCCCAGGCAGGGCAACGGCGGCCTCGGGTACCAGGGGGGTGGCGGAGGGTTCGGCGACCTCCCAGCCCAGGGCGGGCGGGACCCACCAAACCGTTCGGCGCTTGGCGCCCCGCCCCAGATCCCGCACGTCGCTCACAGGGACGTGGCCCCGGAGGCTTCAGGGCCCGGGGCCCGCGGTCCCTTGGGCCTCCCCTCTGCCCGCCCACGCGGCGCTAGGCGCAGCCCAGCCGCAGCCCGGGCCGGCCCTCCTGCCCGACGGCAGTCGGCCCTTAACCCACTGGGAGCCACCATTGAGTCGGCACGGCCCCTTAGCCCCAGCAAGGCCACCCTTGCCCCCACGCCACCCGCCGAGCACAGGACCCGGCGCCTTGTGGCCGGCCGGCCCGGAGCACCGGCCCCGGCCCCCGCCCCCGCTCCCGCCCCCGGCCGTGGCGAAACGGCGGAGGGGGGGCTTTTTCCGGAGGGAGCTGTGGAGAGACACACCGGCAGATAGGTGGCTGCGCCGGGGCTGGGCGCTGGTGGGGGCGGCCAGGTGCAGGTCAAGGGGCTCGCGGGCCGCACGGCCGGCACCCGGGCCTGAGGCGGAGTCTGGGTTCAGGCCAGCCACCCCGGGAGCGGCTGGGATGCGGCTGCCTTCCAGGGCCGCCTTCTGGCCGCCTGGCCGGCCAGGCAGGCGGAGAGCGCCCCCTCTGGCGCGCTGTGGTGGGAGGGGCCGGAGGAGGTGGGGCCTGCAGCGGTGCCCGGCGGGGGCGGGGGCGGGGGCGGGGGCGGAGGCGGCGGGCGACTAAAGGAGAAGGCGGAGCGGGAGGCAAAAAGCCTACAGCACCCGGTATTCCCAGGCGGTCTCCCATCCAAGTACTAACCAGGCCCGACCCTGCTTAGCTTCCGAGATCAGACGAGATCGGGCGCGTTCAGGGTGGTATGGCCGTAGACGTTAAGAGGGGCCCGCGGAGTGCCTCTTGAGGCCCAGCTTCGCTGGCGGTTGCGCCTCCCCGCCAGCCCGGCGGCCAGCCCGCCCCGGCAGGGCCCCGCCGCCCGCCCAGGCAGGGCAACGGCGGCCTCGGGTACCAGGGGGGTGGCGGAGGGTTCGGCGACCTCCCAGCCCAGGGCGGGCGGGACCCACCAAACCGTTCGGCGCTTGGCGCCCCGCCCCAGATCCCGCACGTCGCTCACAGGGACGTGGCCCCGGAGGCTTCAGGGCCCGGGGCCCGCGGTCCCTTGGGCCTCCCCTCTGCCCGCCCACGCGGCGCTAGGCGCAGCCCAGCCGCAGCCCGGGCCGGCCCTCCTGCCCGACGGCAGTCGGCCCTTAACCCACTGGGAGCCACCATTGAGTCGGCACGGCCCCTTAGCCCCAGCAAGGCCACCCTTGCCCCCACGCCACCCGCCGAGCACAGGACCCGGCGCCTTGTGGCCGGCCGGCCCGGAGCACCGGCCCCGGCCCCCGCCCCCGCTCCCGCCCCCGGCCGTGGCGAAACGGCGGAGGGGGGGCTTTTTCCGGAGGGAGCTGTGGAGAGACACACCGGCAGATAGGTGGCTGCGCCGGGGCTGGGCGCTGGTGGGGGCGGCCAGGTGCAGGTCAAGGGGCTCGCGGGCTGCACGGCCGGCACCCGGGCCTGAGGCGGAGTCTGGGTTCAGGCCAGCCACCCCGGGAGCGGCTGGGATGCGGCTGCCTTCCAGGGCCGCCTTCTGGCCGCCTGGCCGGCCAGGCAGGCGGAGAGCGCCCCCTCTGGCGCGCTGTGGTGGGAGGGGCCGGAGGAGGTGGGGCCTGCAGCGGTGCCCGGCGGGGGCGGGGGCGGGGGCGGGGGCGGAGGCGGCGGGCGACTAAAGGAGAAGGCGGAGCGGGAGGCAAAAAGCCTACAGCACCCGGTATTCCCAGGCGGTCTCCCATCCAAGTACTAACCAGGCCCGACCCTGCTTAGCTTCCGAGATCAGACGAGATCGGGCGCGTTCAGGGTGGTATGGCCGTAGACGCAGGAGGGGCCCGCGCGGTGCCTCTTGAGGCCCAGCTTCGCTGGCGCCTGCGCCTTACCGCCATGCCGGCGGCCAGCCCTCTCCGGCAGGGCCCTGCCGCCCGCCCAGGCAGGCGACAGGAGGCCTCGGGGACCCGGGGGTGGCGGAGTGGTGGGCCACCTCGCAGCCCAGGGCGGGCGGGACGCTCCAGGCCCGTCGGCGCTTGGCGCCCCGCCGCAGATCCCGCTCGACGCTCACAGGGACGCGGCCCCGGAGGCTTCAGGGCCCGGCGGCCGCGGTCCCTTGGGCATCCCCCCCTGCCCGCCCACGCGGAGTTAGGCGCAGCCCGGCCACGGCCGGGCCGGCCCTCCGGCCGGGCAGCAGCTGGCCCGAAGCCACTGGGAGCCACCATGGAGTGGGCACGGCCCCTTAGCCCCAGCAAGGCCCCCCCTTGCCCCTACGCCGCCCGCCGAGCACAGGACCCCGGCCCTGGTGGACGGCAGGCCCGGAGAAGCGGCCCCGGCCCCCGCCCCCGCTCCCGCCCCCGGCCGTGGCGAAACGGCGGAGGGGGGGCTTTTTCCGGAGGGAGCTGTGGAGAGACACACGGGCAGACAGGGGGCTGCGGCGCGGCTGGGCTCCGGTGGGGGCGGCCAAGTGCAGGTCGAGGGCTTCGTGGGCCGCACGGACGGTACCCCGGCCTGCGGCGGAGTCTGGGTCCGGGCCAGCCACCACGGGAGCGGCTGGGGTGGCGGCTGCCTTCCAGGGCCGCATTCTGGCCGCATGTCCAGCCAGCTCGGCGGGGAGCGATCCCTCCGGCGCGCTGTGTTGGGAGGGACGTGAGGAGGTGAGGCCTGCAGCGGTGCTCAGCGGGGCGGAGGCGGCCTCGGCCGCGGGCCACTAAATGTCAAGGCAGAGCGGGAGGCAAAAAAGCCTACAGCACTCGGTATTCCCATGTGGTCTCCCATCCAGGTACGAAACAGGCCAGACCCTGATTAGCTTCCGAGATCAGACGAGGTGTGGTGCGTTCAGGGAGGTGTGGCCGTAGAATGCAGCGGGGGCCACGGTGTGCCTCTTGAGGCTTAGCTTCGCTGGTGCTGGCGACTTACCGCCAGCCCGGCAGCCAACCCTCTCCGGCGCGGCCCTGCCGTCCGCCCAGGCAAGCGACAGGAGGCCTCGAGGGCCCGGGGGTGGTGGAGTTGTGGGCGACTTCGCAGCTCAGGTCAGGCGGGACCCTCCAGGCCTGTAGGCGCTTGGCCCTCCGCCCCAGAGCCGCTCAACGCTCACAGGACTTGGCCCCGGAGACTTAAGGGCCTGTGGCCCTCGGTCCCTTGTGCATTCCCCACCCTGTCAATCCACACAGTGCTAGGCGCAGCCCAGCCACGGCCTGGCCGGCCCGCCTGCCCAACGGCAGTTGGCCCGAAGCCACTGGGAGCCACCATTGAGCCGGCACGGCCCCTTAGACACAGCAACGCCACCCTTGCCCCCACGCCAACTGCCGAGCAAAGTTCCCGGCGCCTGGTGTCTAGCCAGCCCAGCGAACCGGTCCCAGCCCACGACCCCGCTCCCACTCTCGGCCGTGGCGAAGTGGCAAAGGGTGGGCTTTTTCCGGAGGGAGCTGTGGAGAGACACACGGGCAGACAGGGGGCTGCGGCGCGGCTGGGCTCCGGTGGGGGCGGCCAAGTGCAGGTCGAGGGCTTCGTGGGCCGCACGGACGGCACCCCGGCCTGCGGCGGAGTCTGGGTCCGGGCCAGCCACCACGGGAGCGGCTGGGGTGGCGGCTGCCTTCCAGGGCCGCCTTCTGGCCGCCTGGCCGGCCAGGTCGGCGCGGAGCGCCCCCTCTGGCGCGCTGTGGTGGGAGGGGCCGGAGGAGGTGGGGCCTGCAGCGCTGCCCGGCGGGGGCGGGGGCGGGGGCGGAGGCAGCGGCCTCGGCCTCGGCCTCGGCCTCGGCCTAGGCCGCGGGCGACTAAAGGAGAAGGCGGAGCGGGAGGCAAAAAGCCTACAGCACCCGGTATTCCCAGGCGGTCTCCCATCCAAGTACTAACCAGGCCCGACCCTGCTTAGCTTCCGAGATCAGACGAGATCGGGCGCGTTCAGGGTGGTATCGCCGTAGACGCAGGAGGGGCCCGCGCGGTGCATCTTGAGGCCCAGCTTCGCTGGCGCCTGCGCCTTTCCGCCATGCCGGCGGCCAGCCCTCTCCGGCAGGGCCCTGCCGCCCGCCCAGGCAGGCGACAGGAGGCCTCGGGGACCCGGGGGTGGCGGAGTGGTGGGCCACCTCGCAGCCCAGGGCGGGCGGGACGCTCCAGGCCCGTCGGCGCTTGGCGCCCCGCCGCAGATCCCGCTCGACGCTCACAGGGACGCGGCCCCGGAGGCTTCAGGGCCCGGCGGCCGCGGTCCCTTGGGCATCCCCCCCTGCCCGCCCACGCGGAGTTAGGCGCAGCCCGGCCACGGCCGGGCCGGCCCTCCGGCCGGGCAGCAGCTGGCCCGAAGCCACTGGGAGCCACCATGGAGTGGGCACGGCCCCTTAGCCCCAGCAAGGCCCCCCCTTGCCCCCACGCCGCCCGCCGAGCACAGGACCCCGGCCCTGGTGGACGGCAGGCCCGGAGAAGCGGCCCCGGCCCCCGCCCCCGCTCCCGCCCCCGGCCGTGGCGAAACGGCGGAGGGGGGGCTTTTTCCGGAGGGAGCTGTGGAGAGACACACGGGCAGACAGGGGGCTGCGGCGCGGCTGGGCTCCGGTGGGGGCGGCCAAGTGCAGGTCGAGGGCCTCGCGGGCCGCACGGACGGCACCCCGGCCTGCGGCGGAGTCTGGGTCCGGGCCAGCCACCACGGGAGCGGCTGGGGTGGCGGCTGCCTTCCAGGGCCGCCTTCTGGCCACCTGGCCGGCCAGGCCGGCGCGGAGCGCCCCCTCTGGCGCGCTGTGGTGGGAGGGGCCGGAGGAGGTGGGGCCTGCAGCGCTGCCCGGCGGGGGCGGGGGCGGGGGCGGAGGCAGCGGCCTCGGCCTCGGCCTCGGCCTCGGCCTAGGCCGCGGGCGACTAAAGGAGAAGGCGGAGCGGGAGGCAAAAAGCCTACAGCACCCGGTATTCCCAGGCGGTCTCCCATCCAAGTACTAACCAGGCCCGACCCTGCTTAGCTTCCGAGATCAGACGAGATCGGGCGCGTTCAGGGTGGTATGGCCGTAGACGTTAAGAGGGGCCCGCGGAGTGCCTCTTGAGGCCCAGCTTCGCTGGCGCTTGCGCCTCCCCGCCAGCCCGGCGGCCAGCCCGCCCCGGCAGGGCCCCGCCGCCCGCCCAGGCAGGGCAACGGCGGCCTCGGGTACCAGGGGGGTGGCGGAGGGTTCGGCGACCTCCCAGCCCAGGGCGGGCGGGACCCACCAAACCGTTCGGCGCTTGGCGCCCCGCCCCAGATCCCGCACGTCGCTCACAGGGACGTGGCCCCGGAGGCTTCAGGGCCCGGGGCCCGCGGTCCCTTGGGCCTCCCCTCTGCCCGCCCACGCGGCGCTAGGCGCAGCCCAGCCGCAGCCCGGGCCGGCCCTCCTGCCCGACGGCAGTCGGCCCTTAACCCACTGGGAGCCACCATTGAGTCGGCACGGCCCCTTAGCCCCAGCAAGGCCACCCTTGCCCCCACGCCACCCGCCGAGCACAGGACCCGGCGCCTTGTGGCCGGCCGGCCCGGAGCACCGGCCCCGGCCCCCGCCCCCGCTCCCGCCCCCGGCCGTGGCGAAACGGCGGAGGGGGGGCTTTTTCCGGAGGGAGCTGTGGAGAGACACACCGGCAGATAGGTGGCTGCGCCGGGGCTGGGCGCTGGTGGGGGCGGCCAGGTGCAGGTCAAGGGGCTCGCGGGCCGCACGGCCGGCACCCGGGCCTGAGGCGGAGTCTGGGTTCAGGCCAGCCACCCCGGGAGCGGCTGGGATGCGGCTGCCTTCCAGGGCCGCCTTCTGGCCGCCTGGCCGGCCAGGCAGGCGGAGAGCGCCCCCTCTGGCGCGCTGTGGTGGGAGGGGCCGGAGGAGGTGGGGCCTGCAGCGGTGCCCGGCGGGGGCGGGGGCGGGGGCGGGGGCGGAGGCGGCGGGCGACTAAAGGAGAAGGCGGAGCGGGAGGCAAAAAGCCTACAGCACCCGGTATTCCCAGGCGGTCTCCCATCCAAGTACTAACCAGGCCCGACCCTGCTTAGCTTCCGAGATCAGACGAGATCGGGCGCGTTCAGGGTGGTATGGCCGTAGACGTTAAGAGGGGCCCGCGGAGTGCCTCTTGAGGCCCAGCTTCGCTGGCGGTTGCGCCTCCCCGCCAGCCCGGCGGCCAGCCCGCCCCGGCAGGGCCCCGCCGCCCGCCCAGGCAGGGCAACGGCGGCCTCGGGTACCAGGGGGGTGGCGGAGGGTTCGGCGACCTCCCAGCCCAGGGCGGGCGGGACCCACCAAACCGTTCGGCGCTTGGCGCCCCGCCCCAGATCCCGCACGTCGCTCACAGGGACGTGGCCCCGGAGACTTCAGGGCCCGGGGCCCGCGGTCCCTTGGGCCTCCCCTCTGCCCGCCCACGCGGCGCTAGGCGCAGCCCAGCCGCAGCCCGGGCCGGCCCTCCTGCCCGACGGCAGTCGGCCCTTAACCCACTGGGAGCCACCATGGAGTGGGCACGGCCCCTTAGCCCCAGCAAGGCCCCCCCTTGCCCCTACGCCGCCCGCCGAGCACAGGACCCCGGCCCTGGTGGACGGCAGGCCCGGAGAAGCGGCCCCGGCCCCCGCCCCCGCTCCCGCCCCCGGCCGTGGCGAAACGGCGGAGGGGGGGCTTTTTCCGGAGGGAGCTGTGGAGAGACACACGGGCAGACAGGGGGCTGCGGCGCGGCTGGGCTCCGGTGGGGGCGGCCAAGTGCAGGTCGAGGGCTTCGTGGGCCGCACGGACGGTACCCCGGCCTGCGGCGGAGTCTGGGTCCGGGCCAGCCACCACGGGAGCGGCTGGGGTGGCGGCTGCCTTCCAGGGCCGCATTCTGGCCGCATGTCCAGCCAGCTCGGCGGGGAGCGATCCCTCCGGCGCGCTGTGTTGGGAGGGACGTGAGGAGGTGAGGCCTGCAGCGGTGCTCAGCGGGGCGGAGGCGGCCTCGGCCGCGGGCCACTAAATGTCAAGGCAGAGCGGGAGGCAAAAAAGCCTACAGCACTCGGTATTCCCATGTGGTCTCCCATCCAGGTACGAAACAGGCCAGACCCTGATTAGCTTCCGAGATCAGACGAGGTGTGGTGCGTTCAGGGAGGTGTGGCCGTAGAATGCAGCGGGGGCCACGGTGTGCCTCTTGAGGCTTAGCTTCGCTGGTGCTGGCGACTTACCGCCAGCCCGGCAGCCAACCCTCTCCGGCGCGGCCCTGCCATCCGCCCAGGCAAGCGACAGGAGGCCTCGAGGGCCCGGGGGTGGTGGAGTTGTGGGCGACTTCGCAGCTCAGGTCAGGCGGGACCCTCCAGGCCTGTAGGCGCTTGGCCCTCCGCCCCAGAGCCGCTCAACGCTCACAGGACTTGGCCCCGGAGACTTAAGGGCCTGTGGCCCTCGGTCCCTTGTGCATTCCCCACCCTGTCAATCCACACAGTGCTAGGCGCAGCCCAGCCACGGCCTGGCCGGCCCGCCTGCCCAACGGCAGTTGGCCCGAAGCCACTGGGAGCCACCATTGAGCCGGCACGGCCCCTTAGACACAGCAACGCCACCCTTGCCCCCACGCCAACTGCCGAGCAAAGTTCCCGGCGCCTGGTGTCTAGCCAGCCCAGCGAACCGGTCCCAGCCCACGACCCCGCTCCCACTCTCGGCCGTGGCGAAGTGGCAAAGGGTGGGCTTTTTCCGGAGGGAGCTGTGGAGAGACACACGGGCAGACAGGGGGCTGCGGCGCGGCTGGGCTCCGGTGGGGGCGGCCAAGTGCAGGTCGAGGGCTTCGTGGGCCGCACGGACGGCACCCCGGCCTGCGGCGGAGTCTGGGTCCGGGCCAGCCACCACGGGAGCGGCTGGGGTGGCGGCTGCCTTCCAGGGCCGCCTTCTGGCCGCCTGGCCGGCCAGGTCGGCGCGGAGCGCCCCCTCTGGCGCGCTGTGGTGGGAGGGGCCGGAGGAGGTGGGGCCTGCAGCGCTGCCCGGCGGGGGCCGGGGCGGGGGCGGAGGCGGCGGGCGACTAAAGGAGAAGGCGGAGCGGGAGGCAAAAAGCCTACAGCACCCGGTATTCCCAGGCGGTCTCCCATCCAAGTACTAACCAGGCCCGACCCTGCTTAGCTTCCGAGATCAGACGAGATCGGGCGCGTTCAGGGTGGTATGGCCGTAGACGCAGGAGGGGCCCGCGCGGTACCTCTTGAGGCCCAGCTTCGCTGGCGCCTGCGCCTTACCGCCATGCCGGCGGACAGCCCTCTCCCGCAGGGCCCTGCCGCCCGCCCAGGCAGGCGACAGGAGGCCTCGGGGACCCGGGGGTGGCGGAGTGGTGGGCCACCTCGCAGCCCAGGGCGGGCGGGACGCTCCAGGCCCGTCGGCGCTTGGCGCCCCGCCGCAGATCCCGCTCGACGCTCACAGGGACGCGGCCCCGGAGGCTTCAGGGCCCGGCGGCCGCGGTCCCTTGGGCATCCCCCCCTGCCCGCCCACGCGGAGTTAGGCGCAGCCCGGCCACGGCCGGGCCGGCCCTCCGGCCGGGCAGCAGCTGGCCCGAAGCCACTGGGAGCCACCATGGAGTGGGCACGGCCCCTTAGCCCCAGCAAGGCCCCCCCTTGCCCCCACGCCGCCCGCCGAGCACAGGACCCCGGCCCTGGTGGCCGGCAGGCCCGGAGAAGCGGCCCCGGCCCCCGCCCCCGCTCCCGCCCCCGGCCGTGGCGAAACGGCGGAGGGGGGGGCTTTTTCCGGAGGGAGCTGTGGAGAGACACACGGGCAGACAGGGGGCTGCGGCGCGGCTGGGCTCCGGTGGGGGCGGCCAAGTGCAGGTCGAGGGCCTCGCGGGCCGCACGGACGGCACCCCGGCCTGCGGCGGAGTCTGGGTCCGGGCCAGCCACCACGGGAGCGGCTGGGGTGGCGGCTGCCTTCCAGGGCCGCATTCTGGCCGCATGTCCAGCCAGCTCGGCGGGGAGCGATCCCTCCGGCGCGCTGTGTTGGGAGGGACGTGAGGAGGTGAGGCCTGCAGCGGTGCTCAGCGGGGGCGGAGGCGGCCTCGGCCGCGGGCCACTAAATGTCAAGGCGGAGCGGGAGGCAAAAAAGCCTACAGCACTCGGTATTCCCATGTGGTCTCCCATCCAGGTACGAAACAGGCCAGACCCTGATTAGCTTCCGAGATCAGACGAGGTGTGGTGCGTTCAGGGAGGTGTGGCCGTAGAATGCAGCGGGGGCCACGGTGTGCCTCTTGAGGCTTAGCTTCGCTGGTGCTGGCGACTTACCGCCAGCCCGGCAGCCAACCCTCTCCGGCGCGGCCCTGCCGTCCGCCCAGGCAAGCGACAGGAGGCCTCGAGGGCCCGGGGGTGGTGGAGTTGTGGGCGACTTCGCAGCTCAGGTCAGGCGGGACCCTCCAGGCCTGTAGGCGCTTGGCCCTCCGCCCCAGAGCCGCTCAACGCTCACAGGACTTGGCCCCGGAGGCTTAAGGGCCTGTGGCCCTCGGTCCCTTGTGCATTCCCCACCCTGTCAATCCACACAGTGCTAGGCGCAGCCCAGCCACGGCCTGGCCGGCCCGCCTGCCCAACGGCAGTTGGCCCGAAGCCACTGGGAGCCACCATTGAGCCGGCACGGCCCCTTAGACACAGCAACGCCACCCTTGCCCCCACGCCAACTGCCGAGCAAAGTTCCCGGCGCCTGGTGTCTAGCCAGCCCAGCGAACCGGTCCCAGCCCACGACCCCGCTCCCACTCTCGGCCGTGGCGAAGTGGCAAAGGGTGGGCTTTTTCCGGAGGGAGCTGTGGAGAGACACACGGGCAGACAGGGGGCTGCGGCGCGGCTGGGCTCCGGTGGGGGCGGCCAAGTGCAGGTCGAGGGCTTCGTGGGCCGCACGGACGGCACCCCGGCCTGCGGCGGAGTCTGGGTCCGGGCCAGCCACCACGGGAGCGGCTGGGGTGGCGGCTGCCTTCCAGGGCCGCCTTCTGGCCGCCTGGCCGGCCAGGCCGGCGCGGAGCGCCCCCTCTGGCGCGCTGTGGTGGGAGGGGCCGGAGGAGGTGGGGCCTGCAGCGCTGCCCGGCGGGGGCGGGGGCGGGGGCGGAGGCAGCGGCCTCGGCCTCGGCCTCGGCCTCGGCCTAGGCCGCGGGCGACTAAAGGAGAAGGCGGAGCGGGAGGCAAAAAGCCTACAGCACCCGGTATTCCCAGGCGGTCTCCCATCCAAGTACTAACCAGGCCCGACCCTGCTTAGCTTCCGAGATCAGACGAGATCGGGCGCGTTCAGGGTGGTATGGCCGTAGACGTTAAGAGGGGCCCGCGGAGTGCCTCTTGAGGCCCAGCTTCGCTGGCGCTTGCGCCTCCCCGCCAGCCCGGCGGCCAGCCCGCCCCGGCAGGGCCCCGCCGCCCGCCCAGGCAGGGCAACGGCGGCCTCGGGTACCAGGGGGGTGGCGGAGGGTTCGGCGACCTCCCAGCCCAGGGCGGGCGGGACCCACCAAACCGTTCGGCGCTTGGCGCCCCGCCCCAGATCCCGCACGTCGCTCACAGGGACGTGGCCCCGGAGGCTTCAGGGCCCGGGGCCCGCGGTCCCTTGGGCCTCCCCTCTGCCCGCCCACGCGGCGCTAGGCGCAGCCCAGCCGCAGCCCGGGCCGGCCCTCCTGCCCGACGGCAGTCGGCCCTTAACCCACTGGGAGCCACCATTGAGTCGGCACGGCCCCTTAGCCCCAGCAAGGCCACCCTTGCCCCCACGCCACCCGCCGAGCACAGGACCCGGCGCCTTGTGGCCGGCCGGCCCGGAGCACCGGCCCCGGCCCCCGCCCCCGCTCCCGCCCCCGGCCGTGGCGAAACGGCGGAGGGGGGGCTTTTTCCGGAGGGAGCTGTGGAGAGACACACCGGCAGATAGGTGGCTGCGCCGGGGCTGGGCGCTGGTGGGGGCGGCCAGGTGCAGGTCAAGGGGCTCGCGGGCCGCACGGCCGGCACCCGGGCCTGAGGCGGAGTCTGGGTTCAGGCCAGCCACCCCGGGAGCGGCTGGGATGCGGCTGCCTTCCAGGGCCGCCTTCTGGCCGCCTGGCCGGCCAGGCAGGCGGAGAGCGCCCCCTCTGGCGCGCTGTGGTGGGAGGGGCCGGAGGAGGTGGGGCCTGCAGCGGTGCCCGGCGGGGGCGGGGGCGGGGGCGGGGGCGGAGGCGGCGGGCGACTAAAGGAGAAGGCGGAGCGGGAGGCAAAAAGCCTACAGCACCCGGTATTCCCAGGCGGTCTCCCATCCAAGTACTAACCAGGCCCGACCCTGCTTAGCTTCCGAGATCAGACGAGATCGGGCGCGTTCAGGGTGGTATGGCCGTAGACGCAGGAGGGGCCCGCGCGGTGCCTCTTGAGGCCCAGCTTCGCTGGCGCCTGCGCCTTACCGCCATGCCGGCGGCCAGCCCTCTCCGGCAGGGCCCTGCCGCCCGCCCAGGCAGGCGACAGGAGGCCTCGGGGACCCGGGGGTGGCGGAGTGGTGGGCCACCTCGCAGCCCAGGGCGGGCGGGACGCTCCAGGCCCGTCGGCGCTTGGCGCCCCGCCGCAGATCCCGCTCGACGCTCACAGGGACGCGGCCCCGGAGGCTTCAGGGCCCGGCGGCCGCGGTCCCTTGGGCATCCCCCCCTGCCCGCCCACGCGGAGTTAGGCGCAGCCCGGCCACGGCCGGGCCGGCCCTCCGGCCGGGCAGCAGCTGGCCCGAAGCCACTGGGAGCCACCATGGAGTGGGCACGGCCCCTTAGCCCCAGCAAGGCCCCCCCTTGCCCCCACGCCGCCCGCCGAGCACAGGACCCCAGCCCTGGTGGACGGCAGGCCCGGGAAGCGGCCCCGGCCCCCGCCCCCGCTCCCGCCCCCGGCCGTGGCGAAACGGCGGAGGGGGGGCTTTTTCCGGAGGGAGCTGTGGAGAGACACACGGGCAGACAGGGGGCTGCGGCGCGGCTGGGCTCCGGTGGGGGCGGCCAAGTGCAGGTCGAGGGCTTCGTGGGCCGCACGGACGGTACCCCGGCCTGCGGCGGAGTCTGGGTCCGGGCCAGCCACCACGGGAGCGGCTGGGGTGGCGGCTGCCTTCCAGGGCCGCATTCTGGCCGCATGTCCAGCCAGCTCGGCGGGGAGCGATCCCTCCGGCGCGCTGTGTTGGGAGGGACGTGAGGAGGTGAGGCCTGCAGCGGTGCTCAGCGGGGCGGAGGCGGCCTCGGCCGCGGGCCACTAAATGTCAAGGCGGAGCGGGAGGCAAAAAAGCCTACAGCACTCGGTATTCCCATGTGGTCTCCCATCCAGGTACGAAACAGGCCAGACCCTGATTAGCTTCCGAGATCAGACGAGGTGTGGTGCGTTCAGGGAGGTGTGGCCGTAGAATGCAGCGGGGGCCACGGTGTGCCTCTTGAGGCTTAGCTTCGCTGGTGCTGGCGACTTACCGCCAGCCCGGCAGCCAACCCTCTCCGGCGCGGCCCTGCCGTCCGCCCAGGCAAGCGACAGGAGGCCTCGAGGGCCCGGGGGTGGTGGAGTTGTGGGCGACTTCGCAGCTCAGGTCAGGCGGGACCCTCCAGGCCTGTAGGCGCTTGGCCCTCCGCCCCAGAGCCGCTCAACCCTCACAGGACTTGGCCCCGGAGACTTAAGGGCCTGTGGCCCTCGGTCCCTTGTGCATTCCCCACCCTGTCAATCCACACAGTGCTAGGCGCAGCCCAGCCACGGCCTGGCCGGCCCGCCTGCCCAACGGCAGTTGGCCCGAAGCCACTGGGAGCCACCATTGAGCCGGCACGGCCCCTTAGACACAGCAACGCCACCCTTGCCCCCACGCCAACTGCCGAGCAAAGTTCCCGGCGCCTGGTGTCTAGCCAGCCCAGCGAACCGGTCCCAGCCCACGACCCCGCTCCCACTCTCGGCCGTGGCGAAGTGGCAAAGGGTGGGCTTTTTCCGGAGGGAGCTGTGGAGAGACACACGGGCAGACAGGGGGCTGCGGCGCGGCTGGGCTCCGGTGGGGGCGGCCAAGTGCAGGTCGAGGGCTTCGTGGGCCGCACGGACGGCACCCCGGCCTGCGGCGGAGTCTGGGTCCGGGCCAGCCACCACGGGAGCGGCTGGGGTGGCGGCTGCCTTCCAGGGCCGCCTTCTGGCCGCCTGGCCGGCCAGGCCGGCGCGGAGCGCCCCCTCTGGCGCGCTGTGGTGGGAGGGGCCGGAGGAGGTGGGGCCTGCAGCGCTGCCCGGCGGGGGCGGGGGCGGGGGCGGAGGCGGCGGGCGACTAAAGGAGAAGGCGGAGCGGGAGGCAAAAAGCCTACAGCACCCGGTATTCCCAGGCGGTCTCCCATCCAAGTACTAACCAGGCCCGACCCTGCTTAGCTTCCGAGATCAGACGAGATCGGGCGCGTTCAGGGTGGTATCGCCGTAGACGCAGGAGGGGCCCGCGCGGTGCATCTTGAGGCCCAGCTTCGCTGGCGCCTGCGCCTTTCCGCCATGCCGGCGGCCAGCCCTCTCCGGCAGGGCCCTGCCGCCCGCCCAGGCAGGCGACAGGAGGCCTCGGGGACCCGGGGGTGGCGGAGTGGTGGGCCACCTCGCAGCCCAGGGCGGGCGGGACGCTCCAGGCCCGTCGGCGCTTGGCGCCCCGCCGCAGATCCCGCTCGACGCTCACAGGGACGCGGCCCCGGAGGCTTCAGGGCCCGGCGGCCGCGGTCCCTTGGGCATCCCCCCCTGCCCGCCCACGCGGAGTTAGGCGCAGCCCGGCCACGGCCGGGCCGGCCCTCCGGCCGGGCAGCAGCTGGCCCGAAGCCACTGGGAGCCACCATGGAGTGGGCACGGCCCCTTAGCCCCAGCAAGGCCCCCCCTTGCCCCCACGCCGCCCGCCGAGCACAGGACCCCGGCCCTGGTGGACGGCAGGCCCGGAGAAGCGGCCCCGGCCCCCGCCCCCGCTCCCGCCCCCGGCCGTGGCGAAACGGCGGAGGGGGGGCTTTTTCCGGAGGGAGCTGTGGAGAGACACACGGGCAGACAGGGGGCTGCGGCGCGGCTGGGCTCCGGTGGGGGCGGCCAAGTGCAGGTCGAGGGCCTCGCGGGCCGCACGGACGGCACCCCGGCCTGCGGCGGAGTCTGGGTCCGGGCCAGCCACCACGGGAGCGGCTGGGGTGGCGGCTGCCTTCCAGGGCCGCATTCTGGCCGCATGTCCAGCCAGCTCGGCGGGGAGCGATCCCTCCGGCGCGCTGTGTTGGGAGGGACGTGAGGAGGTGAGGCCTGCAGCGGTGCTCAGCGGGGGCGGAGGCGGCCTCGGCCGCGGGCCACTAAATGTCAAGGCGGAGCGGGAGGCAAAAAAGCCTACAGCACTCGGTATTCCCATGTGGTCTCCCATCCAGGTACGAAACAGGCCAGACCCTGATTAGCTTCCGAGATCAGACGAGGTGTGGTGCGTTCAGGGAGGTGTGGCCGTAGAATGCAGCGGGGGCCACGGTGTGCCTCTTGAGGCTTAGCTTCGCTGGTGCTGGCGACTTACCGCCAGCCCGGCAGCCAACCCTCTCCGGCGCGGCCCTGCCGTCCGCCCAGGCAAGCGACAGGAGGCCTCGAGGGCCCGGGGGTGGTGGAGTTGTGGGCGACTTCGCAGCTCAGGTCAGGCGGGACCCTCCAGGCCTGTAGGCGCTTGGCCCTCCGCCCCAGAGCCACTCAACGCTCACAGGACTTGGCCCCGGAGGCTTAAGGGCCTGTGGCCCTCGGTCCCTTGTGCATTCCCCACCCTGTCAATCCACACAGTGCTAGGCGCAGCCCAGCCACGGCCTGGCCGGCGCGCCTGCCCAACGGCAGTTGGCCCGAAGCCACTGGGAGCCACCATTGAGCCGGCACGGCCCCTTAGACACAGCAACGCCACCCTTGCCCCCACGCCAACTGCCGAGCAAAGTTCCCGGCGCCTGGTGTCTAGCCAGCCCAGCGAACCGGTCCCAGCCCACGACCCCGCTCCCACTCTCGGCCGTGGCGAAGTGGCAAAGGGTGGGCTTTTTCCGGAGGGAGCTGTGGAGAGACACACGGGCAGACAGGGGGCTGCGGCGCGGCTGGGCTCCGGTGGGGGCGGCCAAGTGCAGGTCGAGGGCTTCGTGGGCCGCACGGACGGCACCCCGGCCTGCGGCGGAGTCTGGGTCCGGGCCAGCCACCACGGGAGCGGCTGGGGTGGCGGCTGCCTTCCAGGGCCGCATTCTGGCCGCATGTCCAGCCAGCTCGGCGGGGAGCGATCCCTCCGGCGCGCTGTGTTGGGAGGGACGTGAGGAGGTGAGGCCTGCAGCGGTGCTCAGCGGGGGCGGAGGCGGCCTCGGCCGCGGGCCACTAAATGTCAAGGCGGAGCGGGAGGCAAAAAAGCCTACAGCACTCGGTATTCCCATGTGGTCTCCCATCCAGGTACGAAACAGGCCAGACCCTGATTAGCTTCCGAGATCAGACGAGGTGTGGTGCGTTCAGGGAGGTGTGGCCGTAGAATGCAGCGGGGGCCACGGTGTGCCTCTTGAGGCTTAGCTTCGCTGGTGCTGGCGACTTACCGCCAGCCCGGCAGCCAACCCTCTCCGGCGTGGCCCTGCCGTCCGCCCAGGCAAGCGACAGGAGGCCTCGAGGGCCCGGGGGTGGTGGAGTTGTGGGCGACTTCGCAGCTCAGGTCAGGCGGGACCCTCCAGGCCTGTAGGCGCTTGGCCCTCCGCCCCAGAGCCGCTCAACGCTCACAGGACTTGGCCCCGGAGGCTTAAGGGCCTGTGGCCCTCGGTCCCTTGTGCATTCCCCACCCTGTCAATCCACACAGTGCTAGGCGCAGCCCAGCCACGGCCTGGCCGGCCCGCCTGCCCAACGGCAGTTGGCCCGAAGCCACTGGGAGCCACCATTGAGCCGGCACGGCCCCTTAGACACAGCAACGCCACCCTTGCCCCCACGCCAACTGCCGAGCAAAGTTCCCGGCGCCTGGTGTCTAGCCAGCCCAGCGAACCGGTCCCAGCCCACGACCCCGCTCCCACTCTCGGCCGTGGCGAAGTGGCAAAGGGTGGGCTTTTTCCGGAGGGAGCTGTGGAGAGACACACGGGCAGACAGGGGGCTGCGGCGCGGCTGGGCTCCGGTGGGGGCGGCCAAGTGCAGGTCGAGGGCTTCGTGGGCCGCACGGACGGCACCCCGGCCTGCGGCGGAGTCTGGGTCCGGGCCAGCCACCACGGGAGCGGCTGGGGTGGCGGCTGCCTTCCAGGGCCGCCTTCTGGCCGCCTGGCCGGCCAGGCCGGCGCGGAGCGCCCCCTCTGGCGCGCTGTGGTGGGAGGGGCCGGAGGAGGTGGGGCCTGCAGCGCTGCCCGGCGGGGGCGGGGGCGGGGGCGGAGGCAGCGGCCTCGGCCTCGGCCTCGGCCTCGGCCTAGGCCGCGGGCGACTAAAGGAGAAGGCGGAGCGGGAGGCAAAAAGCCTACAGCACCCGGTATTCCCAGGCGGTCTCCCATCCAAGTACTAACCAGGCCCGACCCTGCTTAGCTTCCGAGATCAGACGAGATCGGGCGCGTTCAGGGTGGTATGGCCGTAGACGTTAAGAGGGGCCCGCGGAGTGCCTCTTGAGGCCCAGCTTCGCTGGCGCTTGCGCCTCCCCGCCAGCCCGGCGGCCAGCCCGCCCCGGCAGGGCCCCGCCGCCCGCCCAGGCAGGGCAACGGCGGCCTCGGGTACCAGGGGGGTGGCGGAGGGTTCGGCGACCTCCCAGCCCAGGGCGGGCGGGACCCACCAAACCGTTCGGCGCTTGGCGCCCCGCCCCAGATCCCGCACGTCGCTCACAGGGACGTGGCCCCGGAGGCTTCAGGGCCCGGGGCCCGCGGTCCCTTGGGCCTCCCCTCTGCCCGCCCACGCGGCGCTAGGCGCAGCCCAGCCGCAGCCCGGGCCGGCCCTCCTGCCCGACGGCAGTCGGCCCTTAACCCACTGGGAGCCACCATTGAGTCGGCACGGCCCCTTAGCCCCAGCAAGGCCACCCTTGCCCCCACGCCACCCGCCGAGCACAGGACCCGGCGCCTTGTGGCCGGCCGGCCCGGAGCACCGGCCCCGGCCCCCGCCCCCGCTCCCGCCCCCGGCCGTGGCGAAACGGCGGAGGGGGGGCTTTTTCCGGAGGGAGCTGTGGAGAGACACACCGGCAGATAGGTGGCTGCGCCGGGGCTGGGCGCTGGTGGGGGCGGCCAGGTGCAGGTCAAGGGGCTCGCGGGCCGCACGGCCGGCACCCGGGCCTGAGGCGGAGTCTGGGTTCAGGCCAGCCACCCCGGGAGCGGCTGGGATGCGGCTGCCTTCCAGGGCCGCCTTCTGGCCGCCTGGCCGGCCAGGCAGGCGGAGAGCGCCCCCTCTGGCGCGCTGTGGTGGGAGGGGCCGGAGGAGGTGGGGCCTGCAGCGGTGCCCGGCGGGGGCGGGGGCGGGGGCGGGGGCGGAGGCGGCGGGCGACTAAAGGAGAAGGCGGAGCGGGAGGCAAAAAGCCTACAGCACCCGGTATTCCCAGGCGGTCTCCCATCCAAGTACTAACCAGGCCCGACCCTGCTTAGCTTCCGAGATCAGACGAGATCGGGCGCGTTCAGGGTGGTATGGCCGTAGACGCAGGAGGGGCCCGCGCGGTGCCTCTTGAGGCCCAGCTTCGCTGGCGCCTGCGCCTTACCGCCATGCCGGCGGCCAGCCCTCTCCGGCAGGGCCCTGCCGCCCGCCCAGGCAGGCGACAGGAGGCCTCGGGGACCCGGGGGTGGCGGAGTGGTGGGCCACCTCGCAGCCCAGGGTGGGCGGGACGCTCCAGGCCCGTCGGCGCTTGGCGCCCCGCCGCAGATCCCGCTCGACGCTCACAGGGACGCGGCCCCGGAGGCTTCAGGGCCCGGCGGCCGCGGTCCCTTGGGCATCCCCCCCTGCCCGCCCACGCGGAGTTAGGCGCAGCCCGGCCACGGCCGGGCCGGCCCTCCGGCCGGGCAGCAGCTGGCCCGAAGCCACTGGGAGCCACCATGGAGTGGGCACGGCCCCTTAGCCCCAGCAAGGCCCCCCCTTGCCCCCACGCCGCCCGCCGAGCACAGGACCCCGGCCCTGGTGGACGGCAGGCCCGGAGAAGCGGCCCCGGCCCCCGCCCCCGCTCCCGCCCCCGGCCGTGGCGAAACGGCGGAGGGGGGGCTTTTTCCGGAGGGAGCTGTGGAGAGACACACGGGCAGACAGGGGGCTGCGGCGCGGCTGGGCTCCGGTGGGGGCGGCCAAGTGCAGGTCGAGGGCCTCGTGGGCCGCACGGACGGTACCCCGGCCTGCGGCGGAGTCTGGGTCCGGGCCAGCCACCACGGGAGCGGCTGGGGTGGCGGCTGCCTTCCAGGGCCGCATTCTGGCCGCATGTCCAGCCAGCTCGGCGGGGAGCGATCCCTCCGGCGCGCTGTGTTGGGAGGGACGTGAGGAGGTGAGGCCTGCAGCGGTGCTCAGCGGGGGCGGAGGCGGCCTCGGCCGCGGGCCACTAAATGTCAAGGCGGAGCGGGAGGCAAAAAAGCCTACAGCACTCGGTATTCCCATGTGGTCTCCCATCCAGGTACGAAACAGGCCAGACCCTGATTAGCTTCCGAGATCAGACGAGGTGTGGTGCGTTCAGGGAGGTGTGGCCGTAGAATGCAGCGGGGGCCACGGTGTGCCTCTTGAGGCTTAGCTTCGCTGGTGCTGGCGACTTACCGCCAGCCCGGCAGCCAACCCTCTCCGGCGCGGCCCTGCCGTCCGCCCAGGCAAGCGACAGGAGGCCTCGAGGGCCCGGGGGTGGTGGAGTTGTGGGCGACTTCGCAGCTCAGGTCAGGCGGGACCCTCCAGGCCTGTAGGCGCTTGGCCCTCCGCCCCAGAGCCGCTCAACGCTCACAGGACTTGGCCCCGGAGGCTTAAGGGCCTGTGGCCCTCGGTCCCTTGTGCATTCCCCACCCTGTCAATCCACACAGTGCTAGGCGCAGCCCAGCCACGGCCTGGCCGGCCCGCCTGCCCAACGGCAGTTGGCCCGAAGCCACTGGGAGCCACCATTGAGCCGGCACGGCCCCTTAGACACAGCAACGCCACCCTTGCCCCCACGCCAACTGCCGAGCAAAGTTCCCGGCGCCTGGTGTCTAGCCAGCCCAGCGAACCGGTCCCAGCCCACGACCCCGCTCCCACTCTCGGCCGTGGCGAAGTGGCAAAGGGTGGGCTTTTTCCGGAGGGAGCTGTGGAGAGACACACGGGCAGACAGGGGGCTGCGGCGCGGCTGGGCTCCGGTGGGGGCGGCCAAGTGCAGGTCGAGGGCTTCGTGGGCCGCACGGACGGCACCCCGGCCTGCGGCGGAGTCTGGGTCCGGGCCAGCCACCACGGGAGCGGCTGGGGTGGCGGCTGCCTTCCAGGGCCGCCTTCTGGCCGCCTGGCCGGCCAGGCCGGCGCGGAGCGCCCCCTCTGGCGCGCTGTGGTGGGAGGGGCCGGAGGAGGTGGGGCCTGCAGCGCTGCCCGGCGGGGGCGGGGGCGGGGGCGGAGGCAGCGGCCTCGGCCTCGGCCTCGGCCTAGGCCGCGGGCGACTAAAGGAGAAGGCGGAGCGGGAGGCAAAAAGCCTACAGCACCCGGTATTCCCAGGCGGTCTCCCATCCAAGTACTAACCAGGCCCGACCCTGCTTAGCTTCCGAGATCAGACGAGATCGGGCGCGTTCAGGGTGGTATGGCCGTAGACGTTAAGAGGGGCCCGCGGAGTGCCTCTTGAGGCCCAGCTTCGCTGGCGCTTGCGCCTCCCCGCCAGCCCGGCGGCCAGCCCGCCCCGGCAGGGCCCCGCCGCCCGCCCAGGCAGGGCAACGGCGGCCTCGGGTACCAGGGGGGTGGCGGAGGGTTCGGCGACCTCCCAGCCCAGGGCGGGCGGGACCCACCAAACCGTTCGGCGCTTGGCGCCCCGCCCCAGATCCCGCACGTCGCTCACAGGGACGTGGCCCCGGAGGCTTCAGGGCCCGGGGCCCGCGGTCCCTTGGGCCTCCCCTCTGCCCGCCCACGCGGCGCTAGGCGCAGCCCAGCCGCAGCCCGGGCCGGCCCTCCTGCCCGACGGCAGTCGGCCCTTAACCCACTGGGAGCCACCATTGAGTCGGCACGGCCCCTTAGCCCCAGCAAGGCCACCCTTGCCCCCACGCCACCCGCCGAGCACAGGACCCGGCGCCTTGTGGCCGGCCGGCCCGGAGCACCGGCCCCGGCCCCCGCCCCCGCTCCCGCCCCCGGCCGTGGCGAAACGGCGGAGGGGGGGCTTTTTCCGGAGGGAGCTGTGGAGAGACACACCGGCAGATAGGTGGCTGCGCCGGGGCTGGGCGCTGGTGGGGGCGGCCAGGTGCAGGTCAAGGGGCTCGCGGGCCGCACGGCCGGCACCCGGGCCTGAGGCGGAGTCTGGGTTCAGGCCAGCCACCCCGGGAGCGGCTGGGATGCGGCTGCCTTCCAGGGCCGCCTTCTGGCCGCCTGGCCGGCCAGGCAGGCGGAGAGCGCCCCCTCTGGCGCGCTGTGGTGGGAGGGGCCGGAGGAGGTGGGGCCTGCAGCGGTGCCCGGCGGGGGCGGGGGCGGGGGCGGGGGCGGAGGCGGCGGGCGACTAAAGGAGAAGGCGGAGCGGGAGGCAAAAAGCCTACAGCACCCGGTATTCCCAGGCGGTCTCCCATCCAAGTACTAACCAGGCCCGACCCTGCTTAGCTTCCGAGATCAGACGAGATCGGGCGCGTTCAGGGTGGTATGGCCGTAGACGCAGGAGGGGCCCGCGCGGTGCCTCTTGAGGCCCAGCTTCGCTGGCGCCTGCGCCTTACCGCCATGCCGGCGGCCAGCCCTCTCCGGCAGGGCCCTGCCGCCCGCCCAGGCAGGCGACAGGAGGCCTCGGGGACCCGGGGGTGGCGGAGTGGTGGGCCACCTCGCAGCCCAGGGCGGGCGGGACGCTCCAGGCCCGTCGGCGCTTGGCGCCCCGCCGCAGATCCCGCTCGACGCTCACAGGGACGCGGCCCCGGAGGCTTCAGGGCCCGGCGGCCGCGGTCCCTTGGGCATCCCCCCCTGCCCGCCCACGCGGAGTTAGGCGCAGCCCGGCCACGGCCGGGCCGGCCCTCCGGCCGGGCAGCAGCTGGCCCGAAGCCACTGGGAGCCACCATGGAGTGGGCACGGCCCCTTAGCCCCAGCAAGGCCCCCCCTTGCCCCCACGCCGCCCGCCGAGCACAGGACCCCAGCCCTGGTGGACGGCAGGCCCGGGAAGCGGCCCCGGCCCCCGCCCCCGCTCCCGCCCCCGGCCGTGGCGAAACGGCGGAGGGGGGGCTTTTTCCGGAGGGAGCTGTGGAGAGACACACGGGCAGACAGGGGGCTGCGGCGCGGCTGGGCTCCGGTGGGGGCGGCCAAGTGCAGGTCGAGGGCTTCGTGGGCCGCACGGACGGTACCCCGGCCTGCGGCGGAGTCTGGGTCCGGGCCAGCCACCACGGGAGCGGCTGGGGTGGCGGCTGCCTTCCAGGGCCGCATTCTGGCCGCATGTCCAGCCAGCTCGGCGGGGAGCGATCCCTCCGGCGCGCTGTGTTGGGAGGGACGTGAGGAGGTGAGGCCTGCAGCGGTGCTCAGCGGGGCGGAGGCGGCCTCGGCCGCGGGCCACTAAATGTCAAGGCGGAGCGGGAGGCAAAAAAGCCTACAGCACTCGGTATTCCCATGTGGTCTCCCATCCAGGTACGAAACAGGCCAGACCCTGATTAGCTTCCGAGATCAGACGAGGTGTGGTGCGTTCAGGGAGGTGTGGCCGTAGAATGCAGCGGGGGCCACGGTGTGCCTCTTGAGGCTTAGCTTCGCTGGTGCTGGCGACTTACCGCCAGCCCGGCAGCCAACCCTCTCCGGCGCGGCCCTGCCGTCCGCCCAGGCAAGCGACAGGAGGCCTCGAGGGCCCGGGGGTGGTGGAGTTGTGGGCGACTTCGCAGCTCAGGTCAGGCGGGACCCTCCAGGCCTGTAGGCGCTTGGCCCTCCGCCCCAGAGCCGCTCAACCCTCACAGGACTTGGCCCCGGAGACTTAAGGGCCTGTGGCCCTCGGTCCCTTGTGCATTCCCCACCCTGTCAATCCACACAGTGCTAGGCGCAGCCCAGCCACGGCCTGGCCGGCCCGCCTGCCCAACGGCAGTTGGCCCGAAGCCACTGGGAGCCACCATTGAGCCGGCACGGCCCCTTAGACACAGCAACGCCACCCTTGCCCCCACGCCAACTGCCGAGCAAAGTTCCCGGCGCCTGGTGTCTAGCCAGCCCAGCGAACCGGTCCCAGCCCACGACCCCGCTCCCACTCTCGGCCGTGGCGAAGTGGCAAAGGGTGGGCTTTTTCCGGAGGGAGCTGTGGAGAGACACACGGGCAGACAGGGGGCTGCGGCGCGGCTGGGCTCCGGTGGGGGCGGCCAAGTGCAGGTCGAGGGCTTCGTGGGCCGCACGGACGGCACCCCGGCCTGCGGCGGAGTCTGGGTCCGGGCCAGCCACCACGGGAGCGGCTGGGGTGGCGGCTGCCTTCCAGGGCCGCCTTCTGGCCGCCTGGCCGGCCAGGCCGGCGCGGAGCGCCCCCTCTGGCGCGCTGTGGTGGGAGGGGCCGGAGGAGGTGGGGCCTGCAGCGCTGCCCGGCGGGGGCGGGGGCGGGGGCGGAGGCGGCGGGCGACTAAAGGAGAAGGCGGAGCGGGAGGCAAAAAGCCTACAGCACCCGGTATTCCCAGGCGGTCTCCCATCCAAGTACTAACCAGGCCCGACCCTGCTTAGCTTCCGAGATCAGACGAGATCGGGCGCGTTCAGGGTGGTATGGCCGTAGACGCAGGAGGGGCCCGCGCGGTGCATCTTGAGGCCCAGCTTCGCTGGCGCCTGCGCCTTTCCGCCATGCCGGCGGCCAGCCCTCTCCGGCAGGGCCCTGCCGCCCGCCCAGGCAGGCGACAGGAGGCCTCGGGGACCCGGGGGTGGCGGAGTGGTGGGCCACCTCGCAGCCCAGGGCGGGCGGGACGCTCCAGGCCCGTCGGCGCTTGGCGCCCCGCCGCAGATCCCGCTCGACGCTCACAGGGACGCGGCCCCGGAGGCTTCAGGGCCCGGCGGCCGCGGTCCCTTGGGCATCCCCCCCTGCCCGCCCACGCGGAGTTAGGCGCAGCCCGGCCACGGCCGGGCCGGCCCTCCGGCCGGGCAGCAGCTGGCCCGAAGCCACTGGGAGCCACCATGGAGTGGGCACGGCCCCTTAGCCCCAGCAAGGCCCCCCCTTGCCCCCACGCCGCCCGCCGAGCACAGGACCCCGGCCCTGGTGGACGGCAGGCCCGGAGAAGCGGCCCCGGCCCCCGCCCCCGCTCCCGCCCCCGGCCGTGGCGAAACGGCGGAGGGGGGGCTTTTTCCGGAGGGAGCTGTGGAGAGACACACGGGCAGACAGGGGGCTGCGGCGCGGCTGGGCTCCGGTGGGGGCGGCCAAGTGCAGGTCGAGGGCCTCGCGGGCCGCACGGACGGCACCCCGGCCTGCGGCGGAGTCTGGGTCCGGGCCAGCCACCACGGGAGCGGCTGGGGTGGCGGCTGCCTTCCAGGGCCGCATTCTGGCCGCATGTCCAGCCAGCTCGGCGGGGAGCGATCCCTCCGGCGCGCTGTGTTGGGAGGGACGTGAGGAGGTGAGGCCTGCAGCGGTGCTCAGCGGGGGCGGAGGCGGCCTCGGCCGCGGGCCACTAAATGTCAAGGCGGAGCGGGAGGCAAAAAAGCCTACAGCACTCGGTATTCCCATGTGGTCTCCCATCCAGGTACGAAACAGGCCAGACCCTGATTAGCTTCCGAGATCAGACGAGGTGTGGTGCGTTCAGGGAGGTGTGGCCGTAGAATGCAGCGGGGGCCACGGTGTGCCTCTTGAGGCTTAGCTTCGCTGGTGCTGGCGACTTACCGCCAGCCCGGCAGCCAACCCTCTCGGCGCGGCCCTGCCGTCCGCCCAGGCAAGCGACAGGAGGCCTCGAGGGCCCGGGGGTGGTGGAGTTGTGGGCGACTTCGCAGCTCAGGTCAGGCGGGACCCTCCAGGCCTGTAGGCGCTTGGCCCTCCGCCCCAGAGCCACTCAACGCTCACAGGACTTGGCCCCGGAGGCTTAAGGGCCTGTGGCCCTCGGTCCCTTGTGCATTCCCCACCCTGTCAATCCACACAGTGCTAGGCGCAGCCCAGCCACGGCCTGGCCGGCGCGCCTGCCCAACGGCAGTTGGCCCGAAGCCACTGGGAGCCACCATTGAGCCGGCACGGCCCCTTAGACACAGCAACGCCACCCTTGCCCCCACGCCAACTGCCGAGCAAAGTTCCCAGCGCCTGGTGTCTAGCCAGCCCAGCGAACCGGTCCCAGCCCACGACCCCGCTCCCACTCTCGGCCGTGGCGAAGTGGCAAAGGGTGGGCTTTTTCCGGAGGGAGCTGTGGAGAGACACACGGGCAGACAGGGGGCTGCGGCGCGGCTGGGCTCCGGTGGGGGCGGCCAAGTGCAGGTCGAGGGCTTCGTGGGCCGCACGGACGGCACCCCGGCCTGCGGCGGAGTCTGGGTCCGGGCCAGCCACCACGGGAGCGGCTGGGGTGGCGGCTGCCTTCCAGGGCCGCATTCTGGCCGCATGTCCAGCCAGCTCGGCGGGGAGCGATCCCTCCGGCGCGCTGTGTTGGGAGGGACGTGAGGAGGTGAGGCCTGCAGCGGTGCTCAGCGGGGGCGGAGGCGGCCTCGGCCGCGGGCCACTAAATGTCAAGGCGGAGCGGGAGGCAAAAAAGCCTACAGCACTCGGTATTCCCATGTGGTCTCCCATCCAGGTACGAAACAGGCCAGACCCTGATTAGCTTCCGAGATCAGACGAGGTGTGGTGCGTTCAGGGAGGTGTGGCCGTAGAATGCAGCGGGGGCCACGGTGTGCCTCTTGAGGCTTAGCTTCGCTGGTGCTGGCGACTTACCGCCAGCCCGGCAGCCAACCCTCTCCGGCGTGGCCCTGCCGTCCGCCCAGGCAAGCGACAGGAGGCCTCGAGGGCCCGGGGGTGGTGGAGTTGTGGGCGACTTCGCAGCTCAGGTCAGGCGGGACCCTCCAGGCCTGTAGGCGCTTGGCCCTCCGCCCCAGAGCCGCTCAACGCTCACAGGACTTGGCCCCGGAGGCTTAAGGGCCTGTGGCCCTCGGTCCCTTGTGCATTCCCCACCCTGTCAATCCACACAGTGCTAGGCGCAGCCCAGCCACGGCCTGGCCGGCCCGCCTGCCCAACGGCAGTTGGCCCGAAGCCACTGGGAGCCACCATTGAGCCGGCACGGCCCCTTAGACACAGCAACGCCACCCTTGCCCCCACGCCAACTGCCGAGCAAAGTTCCCGGCGCCTGGTGTCTAGCCAGCCCAGCGAACCGGTCCCAGCCCACGACCCCGCTCCCACTCTCGGCCGTGGCGAAGTGGCAAAGGGTGGGCTTTTTCCGGAGGGAGCTGTGGAGAGACACACGGGCAGACAGGGGGCTGCGGCGCGGCTGGGCTCCGGTGGGGGCGGCCAAGTGCAGGTCGAGGGCTTCGTGGGCCGCACGGACGGCACCCCGGCCTGCGGCGGAGTCTGGGTCCGGGCCAGCCACCACGGGAGCGGCTGGGGTGGCGGCTGCCTTCCAGGGCCGCCTTCTGGCCGCCTGGCCGGCCAGGCCGGCGCGGAGCGCCCCCTCTGGCGCGCTGTGGTGGGAGGGGCCGGAGGAGGTGGGGCCTGCAGCGCTGCCCGGCGGGGGCGGGGGCGGGGGCGGAGGCAGCGGCCTCGGCCTCGGCCTCGGCCTCGGCCTAGGCCGCGGGCGACTAAAGGAGAAGGCGGAGCGGGAGGCAAAAAGCCTACAGCACCCGGTATTCCCAGGCGGTCTCCCATCCAAGTACTAACCAGGCCCGACCCTGCTTAGCTTCCGAGATCAGACGAGATCGGGCGCGTTCAGGGTGGTATGGCCGTAGACGTTAAGAGGGGCCCGCGGAGTGCCTCTTGAGGCCCAGCTTCGCTGGCGCTTGCGCCTCCCCGCCAGCCCGGCGGCCAGCCCGCCCCGGCAGGGCCCCGCCGCCCGCCCAGGCAGGGCAACGGCGGCCTCGGGTACCAGGGGGGTGGCGGAGGGTTCGGCGACCTCCCAGCCCAGGGCGGGCGGGACCCACCAAACCGTTCGGCGCTTGGCGCCCCGCCCCAGATCCCGCACGTCGCTCACAGGGACGTGGCCCCGGAGGCTTCAGGGCCCGGGGCCCGCGGTCCCTTGGGCCTCCCCTCTGCCCGCCCACGCGGCGCTAGGCGCAGCCCAGCCGCAGCCCGGGCCGGCCCTCCTGCCCGACGGCAGTCGGCCCTTAACCCACTGGGAGCCACCATTGAGTCGGCACGGCCCCTTAGCCCCAGCAAGGCCACCCTTGCCCCCACGCCACCCGCCGAGCACAGGACCCGGCGCCTTGTGGCCGGCCGGCCCGGAGCACCGGCCCCGGCCCCCGCCCCCGCTCCCGCCCCCGGCCGTGGCGAAACGGCGGAGGGGGGGCTTTTTCCGGAGGGAGCTGTGGAGAGACACACCGGCAGATAGGTGGCTGCGCCGGGGCTGGGCGCTGGTGGGGGCGGCCAGGTGCAGGTCAAGGGGCTCGCGGGCCGCACGGCCGGCACCCGGGCCTGAGGCGGAGTCTGGGTTCAGGCCAGCCACCCCGGGAGCGGCTGGGATGCGGCTGCCTTCCAGGGCCGCCTTCTGGCCGCCTGGCCGGCCAGGCAGGCGGAGAGCGCCCCCTCTGGCGCGCTGTGGTGGGAGGGGCCGGAGGAGGTGGGGCCTGCAGCGGTGCCCGGCGGGGGCGGGGGCGGGGGCGGGGGCGGAGGCGGCGGGCGACTAAAGGAGAAGGCGGAGCGGGAGGCAAAAAGCCTACAGCACCCGGTATTCCCAGGCGGTCTCCCATCCAAGTACTAACCAGGCCCGACCCTGCTTAGCTTCCGAGATCAGACGAGATCGGGCGCGTTCAGGGTGGTATGGCCGTAGACGCAGGAGGGGCCCGCGCGGTGCCTCTTGAGGCCCAGCTTCGCTGGCGCCTGCGCCTTACCGCCATGCCGGCGGCCAGCCCTCTCCGGCAGGGCCCTGCCGCCCGCCCAGGCAGGCGACAGGAGGCCTCGGGGACCCGGGGGTGGCGGAGTGGTGGGCCACCTCGCAGCCCAGGGTGGGCGGGACGCTCCAGGCCCGTCGGCGCTTGGCGCCCCGCCGCAGATCCCGCTCGACGCTCACAGGGACGCGGCCCCGGAGGCTTCAGGGCCCGGCGGCCGCGGTCCCTTGGGCATCCCCCCCTGCCCGCCCACGCGGAGTTAGGCGCAGCCCGGCCACGGCCGGGCCGGCCCTCCGGCCGGGCAGCAGCTGGCCCGAAGCCACTGGGAGCCACCATGGAGTGGGCACGGCCCCTTAGCCCCAGCAAGGCCCCCCCTTGCCCCCACGCCGCCCGCCGAGCACAGGACCCCGGCCCTGGTGGACGGCAGGCCCGGAGAAGCGGCCCCGGCCCCCGCCCCCGCTCCCGCCCCCGGCCGTGGCGAAACGGCGGAGGGGGGGCTTTTTCCGGAGGGAGCTGTGGAGAGACACACGGGCAGACAGGGGGCTGCGGCGCGGCTGGGCTCCGGTGGGGGCGGCCAAGTGCAGGTCGAGGGCCTCGTGGGCCGCACGGACGGTACCCCGGCCTGCGGCGGAGTCTGGGTCCGGGCCAGCCACCACGGGAGCGGCTGGGGTGGCGGCTGCCTTCCAGGGCCGCATTCTGGCCGCATGTCCAGCCAGCTCGGCGGGGAGCGATCCCTCCGGCGCGCTGTGTTGGGAGGGACGTGAGGAGGTGAGGCCTGCAGCGGTGCTCAGCGGGGGCGGAGGCGGCCTCGGCCGCGGGCCACTAAATGTCAAGGCGGAGCGGGAGGCAAAAAAGCCTACAGCACTCGGTATTCCCATGTGGTCTCCCATCCAGGTACGAAACAGGCCAGACCCTGATTAGCTTCCGAGATCAGACGAGGTGTGGTGCGTTCAGGGAGGTGTGGCCGTAGAATGCAGCGGGGGCCACGGTGTGCCTCTTGAGGCTTAGCTTCGCTGGTGCTGGCGACTTACCGCCAGCCCGGCAGCCAACCCTCTCCGGCGCGGCCCTGCCGTCCGCCCAGGCAAGCGACAGGAGGCCTCGAGGGCCCGGGGGTGGTGGAGTTGTGGGCGACTTCGCAGCTCAGGTCAGGCGGGACCCTCCAGGCCTGTAGGCGCTTGGCCCTCCGCCCCAGAGCCGCTCAACGCTCACAGGACTTGGCCCCGGAGGCTTAAGGGCCTGTGGCCCTCGGTCCCTTGTGCATTCCCCACCCTGTCAATCCACACAGTGCTAGGCGCAGCCCAGCCACGGCCTGGCCGGCCCGCCTGCCCAACGGCAGTTGGCCCGAAGCCACTGGGAGCCACCATTGAGCCGGCACGGCCCCTTAGACACAGCAACGCCACCCTTGCCCCCACGCCAACTGCCGAGCAAAGTTCCCGGCGCCTGGTGTCTAGCCAGCCCAGCGAACCGGTCCCAGCCCACGACCCCGCTCCCACTCTCGGCCGTGGCGAAGTGGCAAAGGGTGGGCTTTTTCCGGAGGGAGCTGTGGAGAGACACACGGGCAGACAGGGGGCTGCGGCGCGGCTGGGCTCCGGTGGGGGCGGCCAAGTGCAGGTCGAGGGCTTCGTGGGCCGCACGGACGGCACCCCGGCCTGCGGCGGAGTCTGGGTCCGGGCCAGCCACCACGGGAGCGGCTGGGGTGGCGGCTGCCTTCCAGGGCCGCCTTCTGGCCGCCTGGCCGGCCAGGCCGGCGCGGAGCGCCCCCTCTGGCGCGCTGTGGTGGGAGGGGCCGGAGGAGGTGGGGCCTGCAGCGCTGCCCGGCGGGGGCGGGGGCGGGGGCGGAGGCAGCGGCCTCGGCCTCGGCCTCGGCCTCGGCCTAGGCCGCGGGCGACTAAAGGAGAAGGCGGAGCGGGAGGCAAAAAGCCTACAGCACCCGGTATTCCCAGGCGGTCTCCCATCCAAGTACTAACCAGGCCCGACCCTGCTTAGCTTCCGAGATCAGACGAGATCGGGCGCGTTCAGGGTGGTATGGCCGTAGACGTTAAGAGGGGCCCGCGGAGTGCCTCTTGAGGCCCAGCTTCGCTGGCGCTTGCGCCTCCCCGCCAGCCCGGCGGCCAGCCCGCCCCGGCAGGGCCCCGCCGCCCGCCCAGGCAGGGCAACGGCGGCCTCGGGTACCAGGGGGGTGGCGGAGGGTTCGGCGACCTCCCAGCCCAGGGCGGGCGGGACCCACCAAACCGTTCGGCGCTTGGCGCCCCGCCCCAGATCCCGCACGTCGCTCACAGGGACGTGGCCCCGGAGGCTTCAGGGCCCGGGGCCCGCGGTCCCTTGGGCCTCCCCTCTGCCCGCCCACGCGGCGCTAGGCGCAGCCCAGCCGCAGCCCGGGCCGGCCCTCCTGCCCGACGGCAGTCGGCCCTTAACCCACTGGGAGCCACCATTGAGTCGGCACGGCCCCTTAGCCCCAGCAAGGCCACCCTTGCCCCCACGCCACCCGCCGAGCACAGGACCCGGCGCCTTGTGGCCGGCCGGCCCGGAGCACCGGCCCCGGCCCCCGCCCCCGCTCCCGCCCCCGGCCGTGGCGAAACGGCGGAGGGGGGGCTTTTTCCGGAGGGAGCTGTGGAGAGACACACCGGCAGATAGGTGGCTGCGCCGGGGCTGGGCGCTGGTGGGGGCGGCCAGGTGCAGGTCAAGGGGCTCGCGGGCCGCACGGCCGGCACCCGGGCCTGAGGCGGAGTCTGGGTTCAGGCCAGCCACCCCGGGAGCGGCTGGGATGCGGCTGCCTTCCAGGGCCGCCTTCTGGCCGCCTGGCCGGCCAGGCAGGCGGAGAGCGCCCCCTCTGGCGCGCTGTGGTGGGAGGGGCCGGAGGAGGTGGGGCCTGCAGCGGTGCCCGGCGGGGGCGGGGGCGGGGGCGGGGGCGGAGGCGGCGGGCGACTAAAGGAGAAGGCGGAGCGGGAGGCAAAAAGCCTACAGCACCCGGTATTCCCAGGCGGTCTCCCATCCAAGTACTAACCAGGCCCGACCCTGCTTAGCTTCCGAGATCAGACGAGATCGGGCGCGTTCAGGGTGGTATGGCCGTAGACGCAGGAGGGGCCCGCGCGGTGCCTCTTGAGGCCCAGCTTCGCTGGCGCCTGCGCCTTACCGCCATGCCGGCGGCCAGCCCTCTCCGGCAGGGCCCTGCCGCCCGCCCAGGCAGGCGACAGGAGGCCTCGGGGACCCGGGGGTGGCGGAGTGGTGGGCCACCTCGCAGCCCAGGGCGGGCGGGACGCTCCAGGCCCGTCGGCGCTTGGCGCCCCGCCGCAGATCCCGCTCGACGCTCACAGGGACGCGGCCCCGGAGGCTTCAGGGCCCGGCGGCCGCGGTCCCTTGGGCATCCCCCCCTGCCCGCCCACGCGGAGTTAGGCGCAGCCCGGCCACGGCCGGGCCGGCCCTCCGGCCGGGCAGCAGCTGGCCCGAAGCCACTGGGAGCCACCATGGAGTGGGCACGGCCCCTTAGCCCCAGCAAGGCCCCCCCTTGCCCCCACGCCGCCCGCCGAGCACAGGACCCCAGCCCTGGTGGACGGCAGGCCCGGGAAGCGGCCCCGGCCCCCGCCCCCGCTCCCGCCCCCGGCCGTGGCGAAACGGCGGAGGGGGGGCTTTTTCCGGAGGGAGCTGTGGAGAGACACACGGGCAGACAGGGGGCTGCGGCGCGGCTGGGCTCCGGTGGGGGCGGCCAAGTGCAGGTCGAGGGCTTCGTGGGCCGCACGGACGGTACCCCGGCCTGCGGCGGAGTCTGGGTCCGGGCCAGCCACCACGGGAGCGGCTGGGGTGGCGGCTGCCTTCCAGGGCCGCATTCTGGCCGCATGTCCAGCCAGCTCGGCGGGGAGCGATCCCTCCGGCGCGCTGTGTTGGGAGGGACGTGAGGAGGTGAGGCCTGCAGCGGTGCTCAGCGGGGCGGAGGCGGCCTCGGCCGCGGGCCACTAAATGTCAAGGCGGAGCGGGAGGCAAAAAAGCCTACAGCACTCGGTATTCCCATGTGGTCTCCCATCCAGGTACGAAACAGGCCAGACCCTGATTAGCTTCCGAGATCAGACGAGGTGTGGTGCGTTCAGGGAGGTGTGGCCGTAGAATGCAGCGGGGGCCACGGTGTGCCTCTTGAGGCTTAGCTTCGCTGGTGCTGGCGACTTACCGCCAGCCCGGCAGCCAACCCTCTCCGGCGCGGCCCTGCCGTCCGCCCAGGCAAGCGACAGGAGGCCTCGAGGGCCCGGGGGTGGTGGAGTTGTGGGCGACTTCGCAGCTCAGGTCAGGCGGGACCCTCCAGGCCTGTAGGCGCTTGGCCCTCCGCCCCAGAGCCGCTCAACCCTCACAGGACTTGGCCCCGGAGACTTAAGGGCCTGTGGCCCTCGGTCCCTTGTGCATTCCCCACCCTGTCAATCCACACAGTGCTAGGCGCAGCCCAGCCACGGCCTGGCCGGCCCGCCTGCCCAACGGCAGTTGGCCCGAAGCCACTGGGAGCCACCATTGAGCCGGCACGGCCCCTTAGACACAGCAACGCCACCCTTGCCCCCACGCCAACTGCCGAGCAAAGTTCCCGGCGCCTGGTGTCTAGCCAGCCCAGCGAACCGGTCCCAGCCCACGACCCCGCTCCCACTCTCGGCCGTGGCGAAGTGGCAAAGGGTGGGCTTTTTCCGGAGGGAGCTGTGGAGAGACACACGGGCAGACAGGGGGCTGCGGCGCGGCTGGGCTCCGGTGGGGGCGGCCAAGTGCAGGTCGAGGGCTTCGTGGGCCGCACGGACGGCACCCCGGCCTGCGGCGGAGTCTGGGTCCGGGCCAGCCACCACGGGAGCGGCTGGGGTGGCGGCTGCCTTCCAGGGCCGCCTTCTGGCCGCCTGGCCGGCCAGGCCGGCGCGGAGCGCCCCCTCTGGCGCGCTGTGGTGGGAGGGGCCGGAGGAGGTGGGGCCTGCAGCGCTGCCCGGCGGGGGCGGGGGCGGGGGCGGAGGCGGCGGGCGACTAAAGGAGAAGGCGGAGCGGGAGGCAAAAAGCCTACAGCACCCGGTATTCCCAGGCGGTCTCCCATCCAAGTACTAACCAGGCCCGACCCTGCTTAGCTTCCGAGATCAGACGAGATCGGGCGCGTTCAGGGTGGTATGGCCGTAGACGCAGGAGGGGCCCGCGCGGTGCATCTTGAGGCCCAGCTTCGCTGGCGCCTGCGCCTTTCCGCCATGCCGGCGGCCAGCCCTCTCCGGCAGGGCCCTGCCGCCCGCCCAGGCAGGCGACAGGAGGCCTCGGGGACCCGGGGGTGGCGGAGTGGTGGGCCACCTCGCAGCCCAGGGCGGGCGGGACGCTCCAGGCCCGTCGGCGCTTGGCGCCCCGCCGCAGATCCCGCTCGACGCTCACAGGGACGCGGCCCCGGAGGCTTCAGGGCCCGGCGGCCGCGGTCCCTTGGGCATCCCCCCCTGCCCGCCCACGCGGAGTTAGGCGCAGCCCGGCCACGGCCGGGCCGGCCCTCCGGCCGGGCAGCAGCTGGCCCGAAGCCACTGGGAGCCACCATGGAGTGGGCACGGCCCCTTAGCCCCAGCAAGGCCCCCCCTTGCCCCCACGCCGCCCGCCGAGCACAGGACCCCGGCCCTGGTGGACGGCAGGCCCGGAGAAGCGGCCCCGGCCCCCGCCCCCGCTCCCGCCCCCGGCCGTGGCGAAACGGCGGAGGGGGGGCTTTTTCCGGAGGGAGCTGTGGAGAGACACACGGGCAGACAGGGGGCTGCGGCGCGGCTGGGCTCCGGTGGGGGCGGCCAAGTGCAGGTCGAGGGCCTCGCGGGCCGCACGGACGGCACCCCGGCCTGCGGCGGAGTCTGGGTCCGGGCCAGCCACCACGGGAGCGGCTGGGGTGGCGGCTGCCTTCCAGGGCCGCATTCTGGCCGCATGTCCAGCCAGCTCGGCGGGGAGCGATCCCTCCGGCGCGCTGTGTTGGGAGGGACGTGAGGAGGTGAGGCCTGCAGCGGTGCTCAGCGGGGGCGGAGGCGGCCTCGGCCGCGGGCCACTAAATGTCAAGGCGGAGCGGGAGGCAAAAAAGCCTACAGCACTCGGTATTCCCATGTGGTCTCCCATCCAGGTACGAAACAGGCCAGACCCTGATTAGCTTCCGAGATCAGACGAGGTGTGGTGCGTTCAGGGAGGTGTGGCCGTAGAATGCAGCGGGGGCCACGGTGTGCCTCTTGAGGCTTAGCTTCGCTGGTGCTGGCGACTTACCGCCAGCCCGGCAGCCAACCCTCTCGGCGCGGCCCTGCCGTCCGCCCAGGCAAGCGACAGGAGGCCTCGAGGGCCCGGGGGTGGTGGAGTTGTGGGCGACTTCGCAGCTCAGGTCAGGCGGGACCCTCCAGGCCTGTAGGCGCTTGGCCCTCCGCCCCAGAGCCACTCAACGCTCACAGGACTTGGCCCCGGAGGCTTAAGGGCCTGTGGCCCTCGGTCCCTTGTGCATTCCCCACCCTGTCAATCCACACAGTGCTAGGCGCAGCCCAGCCACGGCCTGGCCGGCGCGCCTGCCCAACGGCAGTTGGCCCGAAGCCACTGGGAGCCACCATTGAGCCGGCACGGCCCCTTAGACACAGCAACGCCACCCTTGCCCCCACGCCAACTGCCGAGCAAAGTTCCCGGCGCCTGGTGTCTAGCCAGCCCAGCGAACCGGTCCCAGCCCACGACCCCGCTCCCACTCTCGGCCGTGGCGAAGTGGCAAAGGGTGGGCTTTTTCCGGAGGGAGCTGTGGAGAGACACACGGGCAGACAGGGGGCTGCGGCGCGGCTGGGCTCCGGTGGGGGCGGCCAAGTGCAGGTCGAGGGCTTCGTGGGCCGCACGGACGGCACCCCGGCCTGCGGCGGAGTCTGGGTCCGGGCCAGCCACCACGGGAGCGGCTGGGGTGGCGGCTGCCTTCCAGGGCCGCATTCTGGCCGCATGTCCAGCCAGCTCGGCGGGGAGCGATCCCTCCGGCGCGCTGTGTTGGGAGGGACGTGAGGAGGTGAGGCCTGCAGCGGTGCTCAGCGGGGGCGGAGGCGGCCTCGGCCGCGGGCCACTAAATGTCAAGGCGGAGCGGGAGGCAAAAAAGCCTACAGCACTCGGTATTCCCATGTGGTCTCCCATCCAGGTACGAAACAGGCCAGACCCTGATTAGCTTCCGAGATCAGACGAGGTGTGGTGCGTTCAGGGAGGTGTGGCCGTAGAATGCAGCGGGGGCCACGGTGTGCCTCTTGAGGCTTAGCTTCGCTGGTGCTGGCGACTTACCGCCAGCCCGGCAGCCAACCCTCTCCGGCGTGGCCCTGCCGTCCGCCCAGGCAAGCGACAGGAGGCCTCGAGGGCCCGGGGGTGGTGGAGTTGTGGGCGACTTCGCAGCTCAGGTCAGGCGGGACCCTCCAGGCCTGTAGGCGCTTGGCCCTCCGCCCCAGAGCCGCTCAACGCTCACAGGACTTGGCCCCGGAGGCTTAAGGGCCTGTGGCCCTCGGTCCCTTGTGCATTCCCCACCCTGTCAATCCACACAGTGCTAGGCGCAGCCCAGCCACGGCCTGGCCGGCCCGCCTGCCCAACGGCAGTTGGCCCGAAGCCACTGGGAGCCACCATTGAGCCGGCACGGCCCCTTAGACACAGCAACGCCACCCTTGCCCCCACGCCAACTGCCGAGCAAAGTTCCCGGCGCCTGGTGTCTAGCCAGCCCAGCGAACCGGTCCCAGCCCACGACCCCGCTCCCACTCTCGGCCGTGGCGAAGTGGCAAAGGGTGGGCTTTTTCCGGAGGGAGCTGTGGAGAGACACACGGGCAGACAGGGGGCTGCGGCGCGGCTGGGCTCCGGTGGGGGCGGCCAAGTGCAGGTCGAGGGCTTCGTGGGCCGCACGGACGGCACCCCGGCCTGCGGCGGAGTCTGGGTCCGGGCCAGCCACCACGGGAGCGGCTGGGGTGGCGGCTGCCTTCCAGGGCCGCCTTCTGGCCGCCTGGCCGGCCAGGCCGGCGCGGAGCGCCCCCTCTGGCGCGCTGTGGTGGGAGGGGCCGGAGGAGGTGGGGCCTGCAGCGCTGCCCGGCGGGGGCGGGGGCGGGGGCGGAGGCAGCGGCCTCGGCCTCGGCCTCGGCCTCGGCCTAGGCCGCGGGCGACTAAAGGAGAAGGCGGAGCGGGAGGCAAAAAGCCTACAGCACCCGGTATTCCCAGGCGGTCTCCCATCCAAGTACTAACCAGGCCCGACCCTGCTTAGCTTCCGAGATCAGACGAGATCGGGCGCGTTCAGGGTGGTATGGCCGTAGACGTTAAGAGGGGCCCGCGGAGTGCCTCTTGAGGCCCAGCTTCGCTGGCGCTTGCGCCTCCCCGCCAGCCCGGCGGCCAGCCCGCCCCGGCAGGGCCCCGCCGCCCGCCCAGGCAGGGCAACGGCGGCCTCGGGTACCAGGGGGGTGGCGGAGGGTTCGGCGACCTCCCAGCCCAGGGCGGGCGGGACCCACCAAACCGTTCGGCGCTTGGCGCCCCGCCCCAGATCCCGCACGTCGCTCACAGGGACGTGGCCCCGGAGGCTTCAGGGCCCGGGGCCCGCGGTCCCTTGGGCCTCCCCTCTGCCCGCCCACGCGGCGCTAGGCGCAGCCCAGCCGCAGCCCGGGCCGGCCCTCCTGCCCGACGGCAGTCGGCCCTTAACCCACTGGGAGCCACCATTGAGTCGGCACGGCCCCTTAGCCCCAGCAAGGCCACCCTTGCCCCCACGCCACCCGCCGAGCACAGGACCCGGCGCCTTGTGGCCGGCCGGCCCGGAGCACCGGCCCCGGCCCCCGCCCCCGCTCCCGCCCCCGGCCGTGGCGAAACGGCGGAGGGGGGGCTTTTTCCGGAGGGAGCTGTGGAGAGACACACCGGCAGATAGGTGGCTGCGCCGGGGCTGGGCGCTGGTGGGGGCGGCCAGGTGCAGGTCAAGGGGCTCGCGGGCCGCACGGCCGGCACCCGGGCCTGAGGCGGAGTCTGGGTTCAGGCCAGCCACCCCGGGAGCGGCTGGGATGCGGCTGCCTTCCAGGGCCGCCTTCTGGCCGCCTGGCCGGCCAGGCAGGCGGAGAGCGCCCCCTCTGGCGCGCTGTGGTGGGAGGGGCCGGAGGAGGTGGGGCCTGCAGCGGTGCCCGGCGGGGGCGGGGGCGGGGGCGGGGGCGGAGGCGGCGGGCGACTAAAGGAGAAGGCGGAGCGGGAGGCAAAAAGCCTACAGCACCCGGTATTCCCAGGCGGTCTCCCATCCAAGTACTAACCAGGCCCGACCCTGCTTAGCTTCCGAGATCAGACGAGATCGGGCGCGTTCAGGGTGGTATGGCCGTAGACGCAGGAGGGGCCCGCGCGGTGCCTCTTGAGACGCAGCTTCGCTGGCGCCTGCGCCTTACCGCCATGCCGGCGGCCAGCCCTCTCCGGCAGGGCCCTGCCGCCCGCCCAGGCAGGCGACAGGAGGCCTCGGGGACCCGGGGGTGGCGGAGTGGTGGGCCACCTCGCAGCCCAGGGCGGGCGGGACGCTCCAGGCCCGTCGGCGCTTGGCGCCCCGCCGCAGATCCCGCTCGACGCTCACAGGGACGCGGCCCCGGAGGCTTCAGGGCCCGGCGGCCGCGGTCCCTTGGGCATCCCCCCCTGCCCGCCCATGCGGAGTTAGGCGCAGCCCGGCCACGGCCGGGCCGGCCCTCCGGCCGGGCAGCAGCTGGCCCGAAGCCACTGGGAGCCACCATGGAGTGGGCACGGCCCCTTAGCCCCAGCAAGGCCCCCCCTTGCCCCCACGCCGCCCGCCGAGCACAGGACCCCGGCCCTGGTGGACGGCAGGCCCGGAGAAGCGGCCCCGGCCCCCGCCCCCGCTCCCGCCCCCGGCCGTGGCGAAACGGCGGAGGGGGGGCTTTTTCCGGAGGGAGCTGTGGAGAGACACACGGGCAGACAGGGGGCTGCGGCGCGGCTGGGCTCCGGTGGGGGCGGCCAAGTGCAGGTCGAGGGCCTCGTGGGCCGCACGGACGGTACCCCGGCCTGCGGCGGAGTCTGGGTCCGGGCCAGCCACCACGGGAGCGGCTGGGGTGGCGGCTGCCTTCCAGGGCCGCATTCTGGCCGCATGTCCAGCCAGCTCGGCGGGGAGCGATCCCTCCGGCGCGCTGTGTTGGGAGGGACGTGAGGAGGTGAGGCCTGCAGCGGTGCTCAGCGGGGGCGGAGGCGGCCTCGGCCGCGGGCCACTAAATGTCAAGGCAGAGCGGGAGGCAAAAAAGCCTACAGCACTCGGTATTCCCATGTGGTCTCCCATCCAGGTACGAAACAGGCCAGACCCTGATTAGCTTCCGAGATCAGACGAGGTGTGGTGCGTTCAGGGAGGTGTGGCCGTAGAATGCAGCGGGGGCCACGGTGTGCCTCTTGAGGCTTAGCTTCGCTGGTGCTGGCGACTTACCGCCAGCCCGGCAGCCAACCCTCTCCGGCGCGGCCCTGCCGTCCGCCCAGGCAAGCGACAGGAGGCCTCGAGGGCCCGGGGGTGGTGGAGTTGTGGGCGACTTCGCAGCTCAGGTCAGGCGGGACCCTCCAGGCCTGTAGGCGCTTGGCCCTCCGCCCCAGAGCCGCTCAACGCTCACAGGACTTGGCCCCGGAGGCTTAAGGGCCTGTGGCCCTCGGTCCCTTGTGCATTCCCCACCCTGTCAATCCACACAGTGCTAGGCGCAGCCCAGCCACGGCCTGGCCGGCCCGCCTGCCCAACGGCAGTTGGCCCGAAGCCACTGGGAGCCACCATTGAGCCGGCACGGCCCCTTAGACACAGCAACGCCACCCTTGCCCCCACGCCAACTGCCGAGCAAAGTTCCCGGCGCCTGGTGTCTAGCCAGCCCAGCGAACCGGTCCCAGCCCACGACCCCGCTCCCACTCTCGGCCGTGGCGAAGTGGCAAAGGGTGGGCTTTTTCCGGAGGGAGCTGTGGAGAGACACACGGGCAGACAGGGGGCTGCGGCGCGGCTGGGCTCCGGTGGGGGCGGCCAAGTGCAGGTCGAGGGCTTCGTGGGCCGCACGGACGGCACCCCGGCCTGCGGCGGAGTCTGGGTCCGGGCCAGCCACCACGGGAGCGGCTGGGGTGGCGGCTGCCTTCCAGGGCCGCCTTCTGGCCGCCTGGCCGGCCAGGCCGGCGCGGAGCGCCCCCTCTGGCGCGCTGTGGTGGGAGGGGCCGGAGGAGGTGGGGCCTGCAGCGCTGCCCGGCGGGGGCGGGGGCGGGGGCGGAGGCAGCGGCCTCGGCCTCGGCCTCGGCCTCGGCCTAGGCCGCGGGCGACTAAAGGAGAAGGCGGAGCGGGAGGCAAAAAGCCTACAGCACCCGGTATTCCCAGGCGGTCTCCCATCCAAGTACTAACCAGGCCCGACCCTGCTTAGCTTCCGAGATCAGACGAGATCGGGCGCGTTCAGGGTGGTATGGCCGTAGACGTTAAGAGGGGCCCGCGGAGTGCCTCTTGAGGCCCAGCTTCGCTGGCGCTTGCGCCTCCCCGCCAGCCCGGCGGCCAGCCCGCCCCGGCAGGGCCCCGCCGCCCGCCCAGGCAGGGCAACGGCGGCCTCGGGTACCAGGGGGGTGGCGGAGGGTTCGGCGACCTCCCAGCCCAGGGCGGGCGGGACCCACCAAACCGTTCGGCGCTTGGCGCCCCGCCCCAGATCCCGCACGTCGCTCACAGGGACGTGGCCCCGGAGGCTTCAGGGCCCGGGGCCCGCGGTCCCTTGGGCCTCCCCTCTGCCCGCCCACGCGGCGCTAGGCGCAGCCCAGCCGCAGCCCGGGCCGGCCCTCCTGCCCGACGGCAGTCGGCCCTTAACCCACTGGGAGCCACCATTGAGTCGGCACGGCCCCTTAGCCCCAGCAAGGCCACCCTTGCCCCCACGCCACCCGCCGAGCACAGGACCCGGCGCCTTGTGGCCGGCCGGCCCGGAGCACCGGCCCCGGCCCCCGCCCCCGCTCCCGCCCCCGGCCGTGGCGAAACGGCGGAGGGGGGGCTTTTTCCGGAGGGAGCTGTGGAGAGACACACCGGCAGATAGGTGGCTGCGCCGGGGCTGGGCGCTGGTGGGGGCGGCCAGGTGCAGGTCAAGGGGCTCGCGGGCCGCACGGCCGGCACCCGGGCCTGAGGCGGAGTCTGGGTTCAGGCCAGCCACCCCGGGAGCGGCTGGGATGCGGCTGCCTTCCAGGGCCGCCTTCTGGCCGCCTGGCCGGCCAGGCAGGCGGAGAGCGCCCCCTCTGGCGCGCTGTGGTGGGAGGGGCCGGAGGAGGTGGGGCCTGCAGCGGTGCCCGGCGGGGGCGGGGGCGGGGGCGGGGGCGGAGGCGGCGGGCGACTAAAGGAGAAGGCGGAGCGGGAGGCAAAAAGCCTACAGCACCCGGTATTCCCAGGCGGTCTCCCATCCAAGTACTAACCAGGCCCGACCCTGCTTAGCTTCCGAGATCAGACGAGATCGGGCGCGTTCAGGGTGGTATGGCCGTAGACGCAGGAGGGGCCCGCGCGGTGCCTCTTGAGGCCCAGCTTCGCTGGCGCCTGCGCCTTACCGCCATGCCGGCGGCCAGCCCTCTCCGGCAGGGCCCTGCCGCCCGCCCAGGCAGGCGACAGGAGGCCTCGGGGACCCGGGGGTGGCGGAGTGGTGGGCCACCTCGCAGCCCAGGGCGGGCGGGACGCTCCAGGCCCGTCGGCGCTTGGCGCCCCGCCGCAGATCCCGCTCGACGCTCACAGGGACGCGGCCCCGGAGGCTTCAGGGCCCGGCGGCCGCGGTCCCTTGGGCATCCCCCCCTGCCCGCCCACGCGGAGTTAGGCGCAGCCCGGCCACGGCCGGGCCGGCCCTCCGGCCGGGCAGCAGCTGGCCCGAAGCCACTGGGAGCCACCATGGAGTGGGCACGGCCCCTTAGCCCCAGCAAGGCCCCCCCTTGCCCCCACGCCGCCCGCCGAGCACAGGACCCCAGCCCTGGTGGACGGCAGGCCCGGGAAGCGGCCCCGGCCCCCGCCCCCGCTCCCGCCCCCGGCCGTGGCGAAACGGCGGAGGGGGGGCTTTTTCCGGAGGGAGCTGTGGAGAGACACACGGGCAGACAGGGGGCTGCGGCGCGGCTGGGCTCCGGTGGGGGCGGCCAAGTGCAGGTCGAGGGCTTCGTGGGCCGCACGGACGGTACCCCGGCCTGCGGCGGAGTCTGGGTCCGGGCCAGCCACCACGGGAGCGGCTGGGGTGGCGGCTGCCTTCCAGGGCCGCATTCTGGCCGCATGTCCAGCCAGCTCGGCGGGGAGCGATCCCTCCGGCGCGCTGTGTTGGGAGGGACGTGAGGAGGTGAGGCCTGCAGCGGTGCTCAGCGGGGCGGAGGCGGCCTCGGCCGCGGGCCACTAAATGTCAAGGCGGAGCGGGAGGCAAAAAAGCCTACAGCACTCGGTATTCCCATGTGGTCTCCCATCCAGGTACGAAACAGGCCAGACCCTGATTAGCTTCCGAGATCAGACGAGGTGTGGTGCGTTCAGGGAGGTGTGGCCGTAGAATGCAGCGGGGGCCACGGTGTGCCTCTTGAGGCTTAGCTTCGCTGGTGCTGGCGACTTACCGCCAGCCCGGCAGCCAACCCTCTCCGGCGCGGCCCTGCCGTCCGCCCAGGCAAGCGACAGGAGGCCTCGAGGGCCCGGGGGTGGTGGAGTTGTGGGCGACTTCGCAGCTCAGGTCAGGCGGGACCCTCCAGGCCTGTAGGCGCTTGGCCCTCCGCCCCAGAGCCGCTCAACCCTCACAGGACTTGGCCCCGGAGACTTAAGGGCCTGTGGCCCTCGGTCCCTTGTGCATTCCCCACCCTGTCAATCCACACAGTGCTAGGCGCAGCCCAGCCACGGCCTGGCCGGCCCGCCTGCCCAACGGCAGTTGGCCCGAAGCCACTGGGAGCCACCATTGAGCCGGCACGGCCCCTTAGACACAGCAACGCCACCCTTGCCCCCACGCCAACTGCCGAGCAAAGTTCCCGGCGCCTGGTGTCTAGCCAGCCCAGCGAACCGGTCCCAGCCCACGACCCCGCTCCCACTCTCGGCCGTGGCGAAGTGGCAAAGGGTGGGCTTTTTCCGGAGGGAGCTGTGGAGAGACACACGGGCAGACAGGGGGCTGCGGCGCGGCTGGGCTCCGGTGGGGGCGGCCAAGTGCAGGTCGAGGGCTTCGTGGGCCGCACGGACGGCACCCCGGCCTGCGGCGGAGTCTGGGTCCGGGCCAGCCACCACGGGAGCGGCTGGGGTGGCGGCTGCCTTCCAGGGCCGCCTTCTGGCCGCCTGGCCGGCCAGGCCGGCGCGGAGCGCCCCCTCTGGCGCGCTGTGGTGGGAGGGGCCGGAGGAGGTGGGGCCTGCAGCGCTGCCCGGCGGGGGCCGGGGCGGGGGCGGAGGCGGCGGGCGACTAAAGGAGAAGGCGGAGCGGGAGGCAAAAAGCCTACAGCACCCGGTATTCCCAGGCGGTCTCCCATCCAAGTACTAACCAGGCCCGACCCTGCTTAGCTTCCGAGATCAGACGAGATCGGGCGCGTTCAGGGTGGTATGGCCGTAGACGCAGGAGGGGCCCGCGCGGTGCCTCTTGAGGCCCCAGCTTCGCTGGCGCCTGCGCCTTACCGCCATGCCGGCGGCCAGCCCTCTCCCGCAGGGCCCTGCCGCCCGCCCAGGCAGGCGACAGGAGGCCTCGGGGACCCGGGGGTGGCGGAGTGGTGGGCCACCTCGCAGCCCAGGGCGGGCGGGACGCTCCAGGCCCGTCGGCGCTTGGCGCCCCGCCGCAGATCCCGCTCGACGCTCACAGGGACGCGGCCCCGGAGGCTTCAGGGCCCGGCGGCCGCGGTCCCTTGGGCATCCCCCCCTGCCCGCCCACGCGGAGTTAGGCGCAGCCCGGCCACGGCCGGGCCGGCCCTCCGGCCGGGCAGCAGCTGGCCCGAAGCCACTGGGAGCCACCATGGAGTGGGCACGGCCCCTTAGCCCCAGCAAGGCCCCCCCTTGCCCCCACGCCGCCCGCCGAGCACAGGACCCCGGCCCTGGTGGCCGGCAGGCCCGGAGAAGCGGCCCCGGCCCCCGCCCCCGCTCCCGCCCCCGGTCGTGGCGAAACGGCGGAGGGGGGGGCTTTTTCCGGAGGGAGCTGTGGAGAGACACACGGGCAGACAGGGGGCTGCGGCGCGGCTGGGCTCCGGTGGGGGCGGCCAAGTGCAGGTCGAGGGCCTCGCGGGCCGCACGGACGGCACCCCGGCCTGCGGCGGAGTCTGGGTCCGGGCCAGCCACCACGGGAGCGGCTGGGGTGGCGGCTGCCTTCCAGGGCCGCATTCTGGCCGCATGTCCAGCCAGCTCGGCGGGGAGCGATCCCTCCGGCGCGCTGTGTTGGGAGGGACGTGAGGAGGTGAGGCCTGCAGCGGTGCTCAGCGGGGGCGGAGGCGGCCTCGGCCGCGGGCCACTAAATGTCAAGGCGGAGCGGGAGGCAAAAAAGCCTACAGCACTCGGTATTCCCATGTGGTCTCCCATCCAGGTACGAAACAGGCCAGACCCTGATTAGCTTCCGAGATCAGACGAGGTGTGGTGCGTTCAGGGAGGTGTGGCCGTAGAATGCAGCGGGGGCCACGGTGTGCCTCTTGAGGCTTAGCTTCGCTGGTGCTGGCGACTTACCGCCAGCCCGGCAGCCAACCCTCTCCGGCGCGGCCCTGCCGTCCGCCCAGGCAAGCGACAGGAGGCCTCGAGGGCCCGGGGGTGGTGGAGTTGTGGGCGACTTCGCAGCTCAGGTCAGGCGGGACCCTCCAGGCCTGTAGGCGCTTGGCCCTCCGCCCCAGAGCCGCTCAACGCTCACAGGACTTGGCCCCGGAGGCTTAAGGGCCTGTGGCCCTCGGTCCCTTGTGCATTCCCCACCCTGTCAATCCACACAGTGCTAGGCGCAGCCCAGCCACGGCCTGGCCGGCCCGCCTGCCCAACGGCAGTTGGCCCGAAGCCACTGGGAGCCACCATTGAGCCGGCACGGCCCCTTAGACACAGCAACGCCACCCTTGCCCCCACGCCAACTGCCGAGCAAAGTTCCCGGCGCCTGGTGTCTAGCCAGCCCAGCGAACCGGTCCCAGCCCACGACCCCGCTCCCACTCTCGGCCGTGGCGAAGTGGCAAAGGGTGGGCTTTTTCCGGAGGGAGCTGTGGAGAGACACACGGGCAGACAGGGGGCTGCGGCGCGGCTGGGCTCCGGTGGGGGCGGCCAAGTGCAGGTCGAGGGCTTCGTGGGCCGCACGGACGGCACCCCGGCCTGCGGCGGAGTCTGGGTCCGGGCCAGCCACCACGGGAGCGGCTGGGGTGGCGGCTGCCTTCCAGGGCCGCATTCTGGCCGCATGTCCAGCCAGCTCGGCGGGGAGCGATCCCTCCGGCGCGCTGTGTTGGGAGGGACGTGAGGAGGTGAGGCCTGCAGCGGTGCTCAGCGGGGGCGGAGGCGGCCTCGGCCGCGGGCCACTAAATGTCAAGGCGGAGCGGGAGGCAAAAAAGCCTACAGCACTCGGTATTCCCATGTGGTCTCCCATCCAGGTACGAAACAGGCCAGACCCTGATTAGCTTCCGAGATCAGACGAGGTGTGGTGCGTTCAGGGAGGTGTGGCCGTAGAATGCAGCGGGGGCCACGGTGTGCCTCTTGAGGCTTAGCTTCGCTGGTGCTGGCGACTTACCGCCAGCCCGGCAGCCAACCCTCTCCGGCGCGGCCCTGCCGTCCGCCCAGGCAAGCGACAGGAGGCCTCGAGGGCCCGGGGGTGGTGGAGTTGTGGGCGACTTCGCAGCTCAGGTCAGGCGGGACCCTCCAGGCCTGTAGGCGCTTGGCCCTCCGCCCCAGAGCCGCTCAACCCTCACAGGACTTGGCCCCGGAGACTTAAGGGCCTGTGGCCCTCGGTCCCTTGTGCATTCCCCACCCTGTCAATCCACACAGTGCTAGGCGCAGCCCAGCCACGGCCTGGCCGGCGCGCCTGCCCAACGGCAGTTGGCCCGAAGCCACTGGGAGCCACCATTGAGCCGGCACGGCCCCTTAGACACAGCAACGCCACCCTTGCCCCCACGCCAACTGCCGAGCAAAGTTCCCGGCGCCTGGTGTCTAGCCAGCCCAGCGAACCGGTCCCAGCCCACGACCCCGCTCCCACTCTCGGCCGTGGCGAAGTGGCAAAGGGTGGGCTTTTTCCGGAGGGAGCTGTGGAGAGACACACGGGCAGACAGGGGGCTGCGGCGCGGCTGGGCTCCGGTGGGGGCGGCCAAGTGCAGGTCGAGGGCTTCGTGGGCCGCACGGACGGCACCCCGGCCTGCGGCGGAGTCTGGGTCCGGGCCAGCCACCACGGGAGCGGCTGGGGTGGCGGCTGCCTTCCAGGGCCGCCTTCTGGCCGCCTGGCCGGCCAGGCCGGCGCGGAGCGCCCCCTCTGGCGCGCTGTGGTGGGAGGGGCCGGAGGAGGTGGGGCCTGCAGCGCTGCCCGGCGGGGGCGGGGGCGGGGGCGGAGGCGGCGGGCGACTAAAGGAGAAGGCGGAGCGGGAGGCAAAAAGCCTACAGCACCCGGTATTCCCAGGCGGTCTCCCATCCAAGTACTAACCAGGCCCGACCCTGCTTAGCTTCCGAGATCAGACGAGATCGGGCGCGTTCAGGGTGGTATGGCCGTAGACGCAGGAGGGGCCCGCGCGGTGCATCTTGAGGCCCAGCTTCGCTGGCGCCTGCGCCTTTCCGCCATGCCGGCGGCCAGCCCTCTCCGGCAGGGCCCTGCCGCCCGCCCAGGCAGGCGACAGGAGGCCTCGGGGACCCGGGGGTGGCGGAGTGGTGGGCCACCTCGCAGCCCAGGGCGGGCGGGACGCTCCAGGCCCGTCGGCGCTTGGCGCCCCGCCGCAGATCCCGCTCGACGCTCACAGGGACGCGGCCCCGGAGGCTTCAGGGCCCGGCGGCCGCGGTCCCTTGGGCATCCCCCCCTGCCCGCCCACGCGGAGTTAGGCGCAGCCCGGCCACGGCCGGGCCGGCCCTCCGGCCGGGCAGCAGCTGGCCCGAAGCCACTGGGAGCCACCATGGAGTGGGCACGGCCCCTTAGCCCCAGCAAGGCCCCCCCTTGCCCCCACGCCGCCCGCCGAGCACAGGACCCCGGCCCTGGTGGACGGCAGGCCCGGAGAAGCGGCCCCGGCCCCCGCCCCCGCTCCCGCCCCCGGCCGTGGCGAAACGGCGGAGGGGGGGCTTTTTCCGGAGGGAGCTGTGGAGAGACACACGGGCAGACAGGGGGCTGCGGCGCGGCTGGGCTCCGGTGGGGGCGGCCAAGTGCAGGTCGAGGGCCTCGCGGGCCGCACGGACGGCACCCCGGCCTGCGGCGGAGTCTGGGTCCGGGCCAGCCACCACGGGAGCGGCTGGGGTGGCGGCTGCCTTCCAGGGCCGCATTCTGGCCGCATGTCCAGCCAGCTCGGCGGGGAGCGATCCCTCCGGCGCGCTGTGTTGGGAGGGACGTGAGGAGGTGAGGCCTGCAGCGGTGCTCAGCGGGGGCGGAGGCGGCCTCGGCCGCGGGCCACTAAATGTCAAGGCGGAGCGGGAGGCAAAAAAGCCTACAGCACTCGGTATTCCCATGTGGTCTCCCATCCAGGTACGAAACAGGCCAGACCCTGATTAGCTTCCGAGATCAGACGAGGTGTGGTGCGTTCAGGGAGGTGTGGCCGTAGAATGCAGCGGGGGCCACGGTGTGCCTCTTGAGGCTTAGCTTCGCTGGTGCTGGCGACTTACCGCCAGCCCGGCAGCCAACCCTCTCCGGCGCGGCCCTGCCGTCCGCCCAGGCAAGCGACAGGAGGCCTCGAGGGCCCGGGGGTGGTGGAGTTGTGGGCGACTTCGCAGCTCAGGTCAGGCGGGACCCTCCAGGCCTGTAGGCGCTTGGCCCTCCGCCCCAGAGCCGCTCAACGCTCACAGGACTTGGCCCCGGAGGCTTAAGGGCCTGTGGCCCTCGGTCCCTTGTGCATTCCCCACCCTGTCAATCCACACAGTGCTAGGCGCAGCCCAGCCACGGCCTGGCCGGCCCGCCTGCCCAACGGCAGTTGGCCCGAAGCCACTGGGAGCCACCATTGAGCCGGCACGGCCCCTTAGACACAGCAACGCCACCCTTGCCCCCACGCCAACTGCCGAGCAAAGTTCCCGGCGCCTGGTGTCTAGCCAGCCCAGCGAACCGGTCCCAGCCCACGACCCTGCTCCCACTCTCGGCCGTGGCGAAGTGGCAAAGGGTGGGCTTTTTCCGGAGGGAGCTGTGGAGAGACACACGGGCAGACAGGGGGCTGCGGCGCGGCTGGGCTCCGGTGGGGGCGGCCAAGTGCAGGTCGAGGGCTTCGTGGGCCGCACGGACGGCACCCCGGCCTGCGGCGGAGTCTGGGTCCGGGCCAGCCACCACGGGAGCGGCTGGGGTGGCGGCTGCCTTCCAGGGCCGCCTTCTGGCCGCCTGGCCGGCCAGGCCGGCGCGGAGCGCCCCCTCTGGCGCGCTGTGGTGGGAGGGGCCGGAGGAGGTGGGGCCTGCAGCGCTGCCCGGCCGGGGCGGGGGCGGGGGCGGAGGCAGCGGCCTCGGCCTCGGCCTCGGCCTCGGCCTAGGCCGCGGGCGACTAAAGGAGAAGGCGGAGCGGGAGGCAAAAAGCCTACAGCACCCGGTATTCCCAGGCGGTCTCCCATCCAAGTACTAACCAGGCCCGACCCTGCTTAGCTTCCGAGATCAGACGAGATCGGGCGCGTTCAGGGTGGTATGGCCGTAGACGTTAAGAGGGGCCCGCGGAGTGCCTCTTGAGGCCCAGCTTCGCTGGCGCTTGCGCCTCCCCGCCAGCCCGGCGGCCAGCCCGCCCCGGCAGGGCCCTGCCGCCCGCCCAGGCAGGGCAACGGCGGCCTCGGGTACCAGGGGGGTGGCGGAGGGTTCGGCGACCTCCCAGCCCAGGGCGGGCGGGACCCACCAAACCGTTCGGCGCTTGGCGCCCCGCCCCAGATCCCGCACGTCGCTCACAGGGACGTGGCCCCGGAGGCTTCAGGGCCCGGGGCCCGCGGTCCCTTGGGCCTCCCCTCTGCCCGCCCACGCGGCGCTAGGCGCAGCCCAGCCGCAGCCCGGGCCGGCCCTCCTGCCCGACGGCAGTCGGCCCTTAACCCACTGGGAGCCACCATTGAGTCGGCACGGCCCCTTAGCCCCAGCAAGGCCACCCTTGCCCACACGCCACCCGCCGAGCACAGGACCCGGCGCCTTGTGGCCGGCCGGCCCGGAGCACCGGCCCCGGCCCCCGCCCCCGCTCCCGCCCCCGGCCGTGGCGAAACGGCGGAGGGGGGGCTTTTTCCGGAGGGAGCTGTGGAGAGACACACCGGCAGATAGGTGGCTGCGCCGGGGCTGGGCGCTGGTGGGGGCGGCCAGGTGCAGGTCAAGGGGCTCGCGGGCCGCACGGCCGGCACCCGGGCCTGAGGCGGAGTCTGGGTTCAGGCCAGCCACCCCGGGAGCGGCTGGGATGCGGCTGCCTTCCAGGGCCGCCTTCTGGCCGCCTGGCCGGCCAGGCAGGCGGAGAGCGCCCCCTCTGGCGCGCTGTGGTGGGAGGGGCCGGAGGAGGTGGGGCCTGCAGCGGTGCCCGGCGGGGGCGGGGGCGGGGGCGGGGGCGGAGGCGGCGGGCGACTAAAGGAGAAGGCGGAGCGGGAGGCAAAAAGCCTACAGCACCCGGTATTCCCAGGCGGTCTCCCATCCAAGTACTAACCAGGCCCGACCCTGCTTAGCTTCCGAGATCAGACGAGATCGGGCGCGTTCAGGGTGGTATGGCCGTAGACGCAGGAGGGGCCCGCGCGGTGCCTCTTGAGGCCCAGCTTCGCTGGCGCCTGCGCCTTACCGCCATGCCGGCGGCCAGCCCTCTCCGGCAGGGCCCTGCCGCCCGCCCAGGCAGGCGACAGGAGGCCTCGGGGACCCGGGGGTGGCGGAGTGGTGGGCCACCTCGCAGCCCAGGGCGGGCGGGACGCTCCAGGCCCGTCGGCGCTTGGCGCCCCGCCGCAGATCCCGCTCGACGCTCACAGGGACGCGGCCCCGGAGGCTTCAGGGCCCGGCGGCCGCGGTCCCTTGGGCATCCCCCCCTGCCCGCCCACGCGGAGTTAGGCGCAGCCCGGCCACGGCCGGGCCGGCCCTCCGGCCGGGCAGCAGCTGGCCCGAAGCCACTGGGAGCCACCATGGAGTGGGCACGGCCCCTTAGCCCCAGCAAGGCCCCCCCTTGCCCCCACGCCGCCCGCCGAGCACAGGACCCCGGCCCTGGTGGCCGGCAGGCCCGGAGAAGCGGCCCCGGCCCCCGCCCCCGCTCCCGCCCCCGGCCGTGGCGAAAAGGCGGAGGGGGGGCTTTTTCCGGAGGGAGCTGTGGAGAGACACACGGGCAGACAGGGGGCTGCGGCGCGGCTGGGCTCCGGTGGGGGCGGCCAAGTGCAGGTCGAGGGCCTCGCGGGCCGCACGGACGGCACCCCGGCCTGCGGCGGAGTCTGGGTCCGGGCCAGCCACCACGGGAGCGGCTGGGGTGGCGGCTGCCTTCCAGGGCCGCATTCTGGCCGCATGTCCAGCCAGCTCGGCGGGGAGCGATCCCTCCGGCGCGCTGTGTTGGGAGGGACGTGAGGAGGTGAGGCCTGCAGCGGTGCTCAGCGGGGGCGGAGGCGGCCTCGGCCGCGGGCCACTAAATGTCAAGGCGGAGCGGGAGGCAAAAAAGCCTACAGCACCCGGTATTCCCAGGCGGTCTCCCATCCAAGTACTAACCAGGCCCGACCCTGCTTAGCTTCCGAGATCAGACGAGATCGGGCGCGTTCAGGGTGGTATGGCCGTAGACGTTAAAAGGGGCCCGCGGAGTGCCTCTTGAGGCCCAGCTTCGCTCGCGCTTGCGCCTCCCCGCCAGCCCGGCGGCCAGCCCGCCCCGGCAGGGCCCCGCCGCCCGCCCAGGCAGGGCAACGGCGGCCTCGGGTACCAGGGGGGTGGCGGAGGGTTCGGCGACCTCCCAGCCCAGGGCGGGCGGGACCCACCAAACCGTTCGGCGCTTGGCGCCCCGCCCCAGATCCCACACGTCGCTCACAGGGACGTGGCCCCGGAGGCTTCAGGGCCCGGGGCCCGCGGTCCCTTGGGCCTCCCCTCTGCCCGCCCACGCGGCGCTAGGCGCAGCCCAGCCGCAGCCCGGGCCGGCCCTCCTGCCCGACGGCAGTCGGCCCTTAACCCACTGGGAGCCACCATTGAGTCGGCACGGCCCCTTAGCCCCAGCAAGGCCACCCTTGCCCCCACGCCACCCGCCGAGCACAGGACCCGGCGCCTTGTGGCCGGCCGGCCCGGAGCACCGGCCCCGGCCCCCGCCCCCGCTCCCGCCCCCGGCCGTGGCGAAACGGCGGAGGGGGGGCTTTTTCCGGAGGGAGCTGTGGAGAGACACACCGGCAGATAGGTGGCTGCGCCGGGGCTGGGCGCTGGTGGGGGCGGCCAGGTGCAGGTCAAGGGGCTCGCGGGCCGCACGGCCGGCACCCGGGCCTGAGGCGGAGTCTGGGTTCAGGCCAGCCACCCCGGGAGCGGCTGGGATGCGGCTGCCTTCCAGGGCCGCCTTCTGGCCGCCTGGCCGGCCAGGCAGGCGGAGAGCGCCCCCTCTGGCGCGCTGTGGTGGGAGGGGCCGGAGGAGGTGGGGCCTGCAGCGGTGCCCGGCGGGGGCGGGGGCGGGGGCGGGGGCGGAGGCGGCGGGCGACTAAAGGAGAAGGCGGAGCGGGAGGCAAAAAGCCTACAGCACCCGGTATTCCCAGGCGGTCTCCCATCCAAGTACTAACCAGGCCCGACCCTGCTTAGCTTCCGAGATCAGACGAGATCGGGCGCGTTCAGGGTGGTATGGCCGTAGACGCAGGAGGGGCCCGCGCGGTGCCTCTTGAGGCCCAGCTTCGCTGGCGCCTGCGCCTTACCGCCATGCCGGCGGCCAGCCCTCTCCGGCAGGGCCCTGCCGCCCGCCCAGGCAGGCGACAGGAGGCCTCGGGGACCCGGGGGTGGCGGAGTGGTGGGCCACCTCGCAGCCCAGGGCGGGCGGGACGCTCCAGGCCCGTCGGCGCTTGGCGCCCCGCCGCAGATCCCGCTCGACGCTCACAGGGACGCGGCCCCGGAGGCTTCAGGGCCCGGCGGCCGCGGTCCCTTGGGCATCCCCCCCTGCCCGCCCACGCGGAGTTAGGCGCAGCCCGGCCACGGCCGGGCCGGCCCTCCGGCCGGGCAGCAGCTGGCCCAAAGCCACTGGGAGCCACCATGGAGTGGGCACGGCCCCTTAGCCCCAGCAAGGCCCCCCCTTGCCCCCACGCCGCCCGCCGAGCACAGGACCCCGGCCCTGGTGGACGGCAGGCCCGGAGAAGCGGCCCCGGCCCCCGCCCCCGCTCCCGCCCCCGGCCGTGGCGAAACGGCGGAGGGGGGGCTTTTTCCGGAGGGAGCTGTGGAGAGACACACGGGCAGACAGGGGGCTGCGGCGCGGCTGGGCTCCGGTGGGGGCGGCCAAGTGCAGGTCGAGGGCCTCGCGGGCCGCACGGACGGCACCCCGGCCTGCGGCGGAGTCTGGGTCCGGGCCAGCCACCACGGGAGCGGCTGGGGTGGCGGCTGCCTTCCAGGGCCGCATTCTGGCCGCATGTCCAGCCAGCTCGGCGGGGAGCGATCCCTCCGGCGCGCTGTGTTGGGAGGGACGTGAGGAGGTGAGGCCTGCAGCGGTGCTCAGCGGGGGCGGAGGCGGCCTCGGCCGCGGGCCACTAAATGTCAAGGCGGAGCGGGAGGCAAAAAAGCCTACAGCACTCGGTATTCCCATGTGGTCTCCCATCCAGGTACGAAACAGGCCAGACCCTGATTAGCTTCCGAGATCAGACGAGGTGTGGTGCGTTCAGGGAGGTGTGGCCGTAGAATGCAGCGGGGGCCACGGTGTGCCTCTTGAGGCTTAGCTTCGCTGGTGCTGGCGACTTACCGCCAGCCCGGCAGCCAACCCTCTCCGGCGCGGCCCTGCCGTCTGCCCAGGCAAGCGACAGGAGGCCTCGAGGGCCCGGGGGTGGTGGAGTTGTGGGCGACTTCGCAGCTCAGGTCAGGCGGGACCCTCCAGGCCTGTAGGCGCTTGGCCCTCCGCCCCAGAGCCGCTCAACGCTCACAGGACTTGGCCCCGGAGGCTTAAGGGCCTGTGGCCCTCGGTCCCTTGTGCATTCCCCACCCTGTCAATCCACACAGTGCTAGGCGCAGCCCAGCCACGGCCTGGCCGGCCCGCCTGCCCAACGGCAGTTGGCCCGAAGCCACTGGGAGCCACCATTGAGCCGGCACGGCCCCTTAGACACAGCAACGCCACCCTTGCCCCCACGCCAACTGCCGAGCAAAGTTCCCGGCGCCTGGTGTCTAGCCAGCCCAGCGAACCGGTCCCAGCCCACGACCCCGCTCCCACTCTCGGCCGTGGCGAAGTGGCAAAGGGTGGGCTTTTTCCGGAGGGAGCTGTGGAGAGACACACGGGCAGACAGGGGGCTGCGGCGCGGCTGGGCTCCGGTGGGGGCGGCCAAGTGCAGGTCGAGGGCTTCGTGGGCCGCACGGACGGCACCCCGGCCTGCGGCGGAGTCTGGGTCCGGGCCAGCCACCACGGGAGCGGCTGGGGTGGCGGCTGCCTTCCAGGGCCGCCTTCTGGCCGCCTGGCCGGCCAGGCCGGCGCGGAGCGCCCCCTCTGGCGCGCTGTGGTGGGAGGGGCCGGAGGAGGTGGGGCCTGCAGCGCTGCCCGGCGGGGGCGGGGGCGGGGGCGGAGGCGGCGGGCGACTAAAGGAGAAGGCGGAGCGGGAGGCAAAAAGCCTACAGCACCCGGTATTCCCAGGCGGGCTCCCATCCAAGTACTAACCAGGCCCGACCCTGCTTAGCTTCCGAGATCAGACGAGATCGGGCGCGTTCAGGGTGGTATGGCCGTAGACGCAGGAGGGGCCCGCGCGGTACCTCTTGAGGCCCAGCTTCGCTGGCGCCTGCGCCTTACCGCCATGCCGGCGGCCAGCCCTCTCCGGCAGGGCCCTGCCGCCCGCCCAGGCAGGCGACAGGAGGCCTCG